>NC_044305.1:51749084-52049468 GCF_007474595.2 Lynx canadensis | reverse complement strand
GGAGTCTTCTTGGGATTCTTTCTCTCCCTCTCCATCTGTCTCTCTCTCTCTCTTTCTGTCTCTCTCTCTCTCTCTCTTTTCCCTCTCAAAATAAAAAAAATTTAAAATACCTATTCTCAAACTATTCCAAAAAATAGAAAAGGAAGGAAAACTTCCAAATTCATTCTATGAGGCCAGCTTTACATAATACCAAAACTACTAAAAAAAAGAGAACTACAGGCCAATATCCCTGATGAACATGAAAGTAAAAATTCTCAATAAAACACAACAAACCTAATCCAAAAATACATTTAAAAAATTATTCACCATGAACAAGAGAGATTTATTCCTGGGTTGCAAGTGTGGTTCAATATCCACAAATCAGTCAACATGATACACCTCATTAATAAAAGAAAGGATAAAAACTATGTGATCTTCTCAATAGATGCAAAAAATGCATTTGGCAAAGTACAACATCCATTCATGATAAAAATCCTCAAGAAAGTAGGTTTAGAGGGAACATACCTCAACATAATAAAAGCCATATATGAAAAACCTATAGCTAATAGCATCCTCAATGGGGAAAAGCTGAGAGCTTTTCCTCTATGGTCAAGAAGAGAAGAATTTGGGATTTCAACTCTCACCACTGTTATTTAACATAGTACTGGAATTACTCACCACAGCAAATAGACAACAAAAAGAAATAAAAGGCATCCAAATCATCAAGGAAGAAGTCAGACTTTCACTATTTACAGATGACATGGTACTCTGTATGGAAAACCATAAAAACTACCCCTAAAATGTGCTAGAACTGATATATGAATTCAGTAAAATTTCAGGATACAAAATCAAGATACAGAAATCTGTTGCATTCTTATACACCAATAAAAAAATAAATGAAGGAACCAATCCTATTGCACCAAAAGACTAAGCCTAACCAAATAAACCTAAGAATAGACCTAATAAAAAATGTAAAAGACCTGTACTCTGAAAACTATAAAACACTGATGAAAAAAACTGAAAATGACACAAAGAAATGGAAAGACATTTCATGCTCATGGAGTGGAAGAATAAATACTGTTAAAATATCTATACTACCCAAATCAATCTACACATTTAATGCAATCCCTATCAAAATATCAACAGCGTTTTTTACGGAGCTAGAAGAAACAATACTAAAATGTGTATGGAACCACAAAAGACCCTGAATAGCCAAAGCAACCTTGAAAAAGAAAAGGCTGAAGGCCTCACAGTTCCAGACTTCAAGTTATATTATAAAGCTGTAGTGATCAAAACAGTATAGTACTTGTGCAAAAGCAGACACATAGATCAATGGAACAGAACAGAAAACCCAGAAATGAAACCACAACTATATGGTCAATTAATATTCAACAAAGTATGAAAAAAATCCAATGGGAAAAGGTCTCTTCAACAAATGGTGTTAGGAAAACTGGACAGCAACATGCAAAAGAGGGAAACTGTACTACTTTCTTACACCGTACACAAAAACAAATTCAAAATGGATGAAAAACCTAAATGTGAGACATGAAATCACAAAGATCTTAGAGGAGAACACAGACAGTAGTTCTTTGACATTGGCCATAGCAACTTTCTATATATGTCTCCTGAGGCAAGAGAAACAAAAGCAAAAATAAACTATTGAGACTTCATCAAAATAAAAAGCTTTTGCACAGCAAAAGAAATAATCAACAAAATTAAATGTCTACCTATGGAATGGGAGAAGATATTTGAAAATTACATATCTGATAAAAGGTTAGTATTCAAAATATATAAAGATCTTATAAAACTCAACACTGAAAGAGGAAATAATCCATTAAAAAAATGGGCTGAAGACTTGAATAGAAATTTTCCCAAAGAGGACATACAGATGGTCAACAGACACATGAAAAGATGTTCAACATCACTTATCATCAGGGAAATACAAATCAAAATTACAGTGACATATCACCTCACACCTGTCAGAATGGCTAAAATCAACAACACAAGAATCAACAGGTATTGGCAAGGGTGTGGAGAAAAAGGAACCCTCTTATATTGTTGGTGTGAACTCAAACTGGTACAGCCATTGTAGAAAACAGTATGGAGGTTCCTCAAAAAGTTAAAAATAGAACTACCCTATAATCCAGTATTGCACCACTAAGTGCTTACCCAAAAAATACAAAAATACTAATTCAAAGGGTTACATGCACCCCAGTGTTTACAACAACATTATGAACAGTAGCCAAATTATGGAAACAGCCCAAATGTCCATTGACTGATGAGTGACTGATGATAAAGAAGATGTGGTATACATACATTGGAATATGACTCAGCCATAAAAAAAGAATGAAATCTTGCCATTTGCAACAATATGGATGGAGCTAAAAAGAATAATGAGAAGTGAAATAAGTCAGTCAGAGAAAGACAAATACCATATAATTTCACTCATTTGTGGAATTTAAGACACAAAACAAATGAGCAAAGGGGAAAGAGAGGGAGAGGCAAACCAGAAACAGACTCTTACCTGTAGAGAACAAACTGATGGTTACCAGAGGGGAGGTGAGTAGGGGGAGGGATGGATTAAATAGGTGATGGGGATTAAGGAGTGCACTTGTTGTGATGAGCACCAGGTAATGTATGTAATTGTTGAATAACTATATTGTACACCTGAAATTTATATTACATTGTATGATAACTAACTGGAATTTAAGTATAAACTTAAAAAAAAAATAAAGAATAGCTCCAAGGTTTTAGGCATGAGCAAATGAAGTACAACGTTGACATTGATAAAAACAAAAATGATACAAGAGGAGTAGGGGAAGCAAAGCATGCAAATAAATTATGAGTTCATATACAGATGTGTTAAACTTGAGACACCCTAGTAGAGTTACCTAGTAGGAGCACTGGATATATGAATATGAAATTCAGAAGACAGAAGGTATTTCATACTGAGTGTTTGGCACTTTAATATTTAAAGGTAAAGAAGAAGAAAATAAATCATCACAGAAACTAGAAAGGAATGGCCTTGGGGAGAGATGTAAAAGCAGGAGACAATGTTGCCGAAGACCTAAAGATGAGATGCATTAAGGAGATTTATCTGACATTACCTCTATTAAATACTGCTGATAGTTTGAGTAAGATAATGGCCAAGAGCTAACCACTAGAAATTGCTAGGTGAGGTCATACACAATACTTGAAAAGAATGGTGAGAATAGATGAAATGTCACAAAAATGGGATTATACTGCACGCACAAATGCACTGTCCATTTTCATTGTTAAGCTGAAGTGAAACTAGAGGGCTTGTTGATCTTGAAGATGTTCTTCACTGTGAGCACAGTTACTCTGAAGACAGCTAGTAAAGTCAAGAAACAAGATTACAACAAACATTGAGCTGTTGGAGTCTCTTTCTTGGTTAAGTACATATTCATTTTTGTAAGTCAACTTTTGTTGGTTATTTTAATGATTTTCTAACATAAAAGATACTACTTCTTTACTTTTAACCATAGTTCTTACAGTGACTTAGTCTTGAGTCTATATGTAAATGAAATAATTATCAATACCTATTCTTTGGCCATTGAGCCACCATATGCAAATTAAATTGAGGATTTGCTGAATTTAATCATTTAAGAGTTTTGTTTGGTTTATTTGTTTTCTGTTTTCATTTTTTAAGAAAGACGAGACATTAAATTTCTGAGTTCTTATATGTTTAATCATTTTATTTGTTTCCTTTATATTTAAAATGCAAGGTGGTTTCACTATCAAAAAGAATGAAATCTTGCCATTTACAATGATGCAGATTGAGCTAGAGAGTATTATGCTAAGTGAAATAATTCAGTCAGAGACAAATATGATTTCACTCATATGTGGAATTTAAGAAACAAAACAGATGAACATAGAAAAGGGAAGAAAAAGAGGTGGGGTGAGGCAAACCATAAGAGACTCTTAACCATAGAGAACAAAGTCAGGGTTGAAGGAGGGAGGTGGGCAGGGGATGGGGTATATGGGTGATGGGTATTAAGGAGGGCACTTGTAATGAGCACTGGATGTTATATGTAAGTGATGAATCACTAAATTCTATTCCTGAAACTAATATTACACATTATATGTTAAGTAGAATTTAAATAAAAAGTTGAAACAAACAAACAAAAATAAATGCAAGATGGCTCCAAAAACAATTTTTAGGGGCACTTGGGTGGCTCAGTCACTTAAGCGTCTGACTCTTGGTTTCAGCTCTGGTCATGATCTCACAGTTCCTGAGTTTGAACCCTGTGTCAGGCTCTGTGCTGGCAGTGCAGAGCCTGCTTGGGATTCTCTCTCTCTCTCTCTCTCTCTCTCTCTCTCTCTCTACCTCTCCCCTTCTCTCTTTCTCTCTCTCTTAAAAATTAATAAATAAACATTAAAAAAGGTATCTCTACTTTCACCCTTTTAAAGTTTTGTAGACACTGTTCCACTGTTTTCTGGAACTAAGTATTAGAATGAGAAAATATAAGATGAGCCCAATTTGTCCTTTTCGCCAAATATTTCTTTTTCCTGGCTGGATTAACTTAGTTCATTTTTCATTTTTGACATTTAGTAATTTTACCAAGATACACTTACTAGTGTTCTATCATGTTCTTCTCTGACCCCTCTCTAGATAATGCTTCATCCCAACTGAACAAACGTTTATTTCTTGACAATTGCATGAACCTGGCACACTTCACTCCTGGAAACTGTTTCTCTCTCATCTCCATAAAACAAATTCATCCTTCAGGTTTCAGCCCAAATGTTGCTTCCTCCAGCAAAACTACCCTGACCCCACCCTCACTACCTTGTGTCCCTACTATAAGCTTTCCCAACATATTGTGCTCCCATCTTCATGATATTCCTCTCACTTTATGCAATTACTTATTCCTCATCTGTCTCCACAGTCAGACTATATATTCTATGAAGGCAATGACCATATGCATCTTGCTTACCCATTCATCCCCAGTGGCTTTCATAGGACTACTGTACACCTAAGTTTTCACAAAGTCCTTAAAAATATTGGTTGAATGGACAATAAAGTGGTATTTACACCTGTGATGCAGGACTATTCCAATATCCATAAATTGATCAATGTGATACACCACATTAATAAAATAAAGGACAAGAATCACATGATGCAAAGAAAGCATTTGACAAAATAAAGCATCCTTTCTTGCTAAAAACCCTCAAGAAAGTAGGGATAGAAGGATCATACCTCAAGATCATAAAAGCCATATATGAAAATCCCACTGCTAATATCATCCTCAGTGGGAAAAAACTGAGAGCTTTCCCGCTAAGGTCAGGAACATAACAGGGATGTCCACTCTTGCCACCATTATTCAACATAGTATTAGAAACCCTAGCCTCAGCAATCAAACAAAATGAAATAAAAGGTATCCAAATTGGCAAGGAGGAAGTCAAACTTTCACTCTTCACAGATGACATGATGTATATGGAAAACCCAAAAGATTCCACAAAAAAAAAACTGTTAGAACTAATCCATGAATTCAGCAAAGTAGCAGGATATAAAATCAATGCACAGAAATCGGTTGCATTTCTATGCACTGACAATGATGCAGCAGAAAGAGAAATCAGGGAATCGATCCCATTTACAATTGCACCAAAAATTATAAAATACCTCAGAATAAATCTAACCAAAGAGATGAAAAATCTATACTCTGAAACTATAGAAAGCTTATGAAAGAAATTAAAGGACACAAGAAAAAAGGAAAAAATCGTCTATACTAATGGATTGGAAGAACAAATATTGTTAAAATGTTGATACTACCCAAAGCAGTCTACATGTTTGATGCAATCATTATCAAATAACACCAGCATTCTTCACAGACCTGGAATAATAATCTTAATAATAATCACAGAGCTGGAATAAATAATCTTAAAATTTGTGTGGAACCAGAGAAGATCCCAAATGGCCAAAGCAATCCTGAAAAAGAAAACCAAAGCTGGAGGCATGACAATTCCAGACTTCAAGATGTATTACAAAGCTGTAATCATTAAGACAGTATGGTATTGGCACAAAAACAGACACTTAGATCAATGGAACAGAATAGAGAACCCAGAAATGGACCCACAAACATATGGCCAACTAATCTTCAACAAATCAGGAAAGAATATCTAATGGAATAAAGATAGTCTCTTCAGCAAATGGTGTTGGGAAAACTGGACAGAAACATGCAGAAGAATGAACCCGGACCACTTTCTTACACCATACCCAAAAATAAACTAAAAATGGATGAAAGACCTAAACATAAGACAGGAAGCCATAAAAGTCCTAGAGGAGAAAGCAGGCAAAAACCTCTTTGACCTCAGTCACAGCAACTTCTTACTCAGCATGTCTCCAGAGGCAGAGGAAACAAAAGCAAAAATGAACTATTGGGACCTCCTCAAGATAAAAAGCTTCTGCATGGTGAAGGAAACAATCAGCATAACTAAAAGGCAATCAACAGAATGGGAGAAGATGTTTGCAAATGACACATCAGACAAAGGGTTAGTATCCAAAATCTATAAAGAACTCATCAAACACAACACCCAAAAAACAAATAATCCAGTGAAGAAATGGGCAAAAGACATGAAGAGACACTTCTCCAAAGAAGACATTCAGATGGCCAACCAACACATGAAAAAATTCTCAACGTCACTTGTCATCAGGGAAGTACAAATCAAAACCACAATAAGATACCACCTCACACCAGTCAGAATAGCTAAAATTAACAACTTAAGCAACGACAGATATTGTTAAGAATGTGGAGAAAGAGGAACCCTTTTGTACTGCTTGTGGGAATGCCAACTGGTGAAGCCCCTCTGGGAAACAGGATGAAGCTTCGTCAAAAAATTAGAAATAGAACTACCCTATGACCCAGAAATTATACTAGTCAGTATTCATCCAAAGGATGCAGGTGTGCTGTTTTGAAGGGGCACATGCACGCCAAAGCTTATAACAGCACTATCAACAATAGCCAATGTATGGAAAGAGCCCTGGTATATACACCAGGTCTTTATCCATTCATCAGTTGATGACTATATATATATATCTATATATCTATATCTATATCTATATATGTATATAATGGAATGTTTTCAGCAATCAAAAAGAATGAAATCATGCCATTTGCAACAATGCAGATGGAACTAGAATCTATTATGCTAAACAAAATTAGTCAGAGAAAGACAAATATCATATGACTTCACTCCTTTGTGGAATTTAAGATACAAAACAGATGAACGTAAGGGAAGGGAAGCAAAAATAATATAAAAACAGGTAGGGGGACAAAACATAAGAAATTTAAATATAGAGAACAAACTGAGGGTCACTGGAGGCGTTGTGGGTGTAGCGATGGGCTAAATGGGCAAGGACCATTAAGGAGGACACTTGTTGGGATGAGCACTGGGTGTTATATGTAGGGGATGACTTACTGGATCCTACTCTTGAAATTATTATTGCACTATATGCTAATTAACTTGGATGTAAATTTTAAAAATAAATTAATAGAAGGACAAAAAAATATTGGTTGAATGGGAGACTGAACTGACAAAACTATAAGCACATTGATTTTATAGGCACCCTTGATTTTAAAATATCCTTAATATCTGGTAAAAAGATTGATCTCTGATTTGTTTTTCTTTCCCAAACTATTTTATCTGTTCACATCCCTTTATTGTTCTACATAAATTTTAAATCAGCTTTTCAAGTTTACCTCAAAATCCTTTTGAGATTTTTATTGAGGTTACCTGCTGCAATCTGTGGTTTAACTCAGGGAAATTTGGCAGTTTTATCCAGTGCTTTTTTTTAAGTCCTGAAGTTTACATTTTTCTCTATAATTATCTATGCATTCTTTATCTATATTATTGGATTTTGATTATATTTAAAGATTTATTATCTCTATGAAGAGTAATATTTATTGGGGTGCTCATGATGTATCAAAAACTTTGCAGAAATAACTTATTGGTTTGGTTCTTTTGATTTATGAGTTATTTTGTTTTCCCTGTAGGTTTTCTTATCTTCCAAAACTAAAAAGTGTTATCTCTCTTGCTTCAGTTTTCAAATTCTTCCCTAAGTGGATATTTTCTATAGTTTTTTGGCAAGTAGCCTATGTAAAGTTGAAATTTTCTTCCAAACTTAGTTTCTGTAAGGTTTTTGTTGTTATCATTATTGTTATTTTTGTTGCTTAAGCATAAAGAGGTGCTGAACTTTTTGCCATAATAGAGTTATTTAATTCATGATTGTGGTAAATTCCTTCGATAGATTTATCTGATGTTGAATTATTCTTAAATTCATCCTAAATTTTTAGTATCCTATTAGATTTGACTAAATATGTTCTTTAGAATTTCCATGTTTGGGTTTGTCAGTAAATTTGTGCTAATTTGGGAATAAAGTTTGCTTGATAGAAAACTTCTGGCATGAAAGTAAGGTGACACAAATATAACTTTGAGGTGGTTAAATAAAACCCTGTAGACCTGAATTCAAAATGGAAACACCAGTGTGAACTCATGAAGTATTTTCTCCTCAAAAAGTGCATATTCTTAACCACAACCTCTGAAAAAGCCTAGAAACCAATGAACATACTGGCAATGGGAATGCTTAGTATACATTTTGAGGTTCTCTATCTCTATTTCCTTCCTGCTAAAGAGAAGTGAGGGCTCCTTGAACATAAGACTGATTCTTAGTCTGGGATGAGAACATTCCAAATGAGCCTAGAACTTCTTGTCATGACACAGCATGTCAATGGACTCAGGAGCTGACTTGAAGAGGCTTCCACTACCAAAGATGGGTTAATTTGGGTATCAATAAATGTAACTGCAATTTATTTAAACATATTACATATATTTAAATTTATGTGTTTTAATGAGTATGACATGTATGGAAGCAAAAAAATAACATTTTATCCGTTTGCAATACAACTAGGCATTGCACAAACCACATTTGGAGCAGTCAGGGGCGTGGGACATTGTATATGTTAAATGTTTAAATGAAACCAATAAAAGGCGATTGGATCTGGTTCTGTGCCCCAAACAAATGAAATCTTGAGTACTTATTTGGATTTGACACAAAAGCAAAGGTTGAGAGTGAGCCCAGGTGGCCATCAAAACACTAGAGCCATCTAGTGCTTTTCTATATGCCAAGGTCAGAATTTCCCATGGTATTATTTTTAAAATGCAAATTGTATGAGAATTTATTTTTTAAAAAGTCTTTAAGGATTGGAAAGTGCTGCAAACTAGAATCTTCTCTAGTTCCTTCTTAGGGATTCCCTTCTTAGGGATTCAAGACCCTCTTTAATAAATTCAAGTCTCTGAGATGTCGTGCAGGAGGAAAGCTGCTTCGCTCTGTATATCTCAGAAATTCCTCAAATTTATATCATCATAGGATCCATTTCTCCCATAACACTGGTTATCAAGCTATGGAAATATATTCCCCTAGATATTTTGCCATATGTTTAGAAAGAGAGAACTAAGAAAGAGAAAACTAACATTTCTTCAGTTTCCTATATGAAAGACATTGTACATTGTGAGCTCACATATTTTTGCATTTAATATGTCATCCTTACCCGAAATATTTCTGTTGCCTTTTTTCATTTCAATACATAGGTTGTTTTCTGTCAGCGAATATAAGACTTATTCTGAAAGGACTCTTTTCTTCTCTTCAAAATGGGATACAGGACCTCATTTGGCATGTATTGTAAAATGGCAGGGAACACATTGACCTTCTGCACAGAGATCTGGGAAGAAGAAAAAAATAAGAGACTATGGAAAATACACTGATTTTTAATATATTGAGCAAGGAGGTGTGGATGGAAAGTGAGGCATATATCAGCATTTAGTCTCTTTCCCCCCAGGGGGTTGTCTAGTTGGGCATAAAGCTAAAACATAACTTAAAATATTGATAGACCTTCTCCAGCAAAAAAATGAAAAATAAAAAGAGGAAGAAGAAGAAGGAGGAAAAGGAGGAGGGAGAGGGGGAGGACGAGAAGGGGAAGAAGAAGAGGGAAAGGGAGCAATGGCAGAGCATCATGAGAATTTTTTTAAATATACGTGTGTTGTACTGTACATAACAGATAAAGCAAGAACATCATACCGTGCATTTATATATGTAACCTAGTGTGAATTTCACAAACAAAAGAAGAGTCCCTTTATTAAGAGAAAGGACAATGTGTAGGCACAGTGCTTTTGCACCACTGATATGTTTGCGTATAAATAACTCACAAAAGAGAAGAGTTGATAAATAGGTTTTAGAATCACTTTTTTTTCTTTCCAAGAGTTTATTTGAATTCAAGTTAGTTAACATATACTGTATTGTCGGTTTCAGGAGTAGAATTTAGTGAGTCATCATTTATATATAACACCCAGTGCTCATCACAAGTGCCCTCCTTAATGCCCATTGCCCATTTAGCCCATGTCCCCATCCACCTCCCCTCCATCAACTCTGTTCTCTATAGTTATGAGTCTCTTATAGTTTGCCTCCCTTTCGATATTTATCTTGTTTTATTTTCCCTTCCTTTCCCCTATGTTCATCTGTTTTGTTTCTTAAATTCCACATATGAGTGAAATCATATGGTATTTGTCTATCTCTGACTGAGAAGCACAATTTTTTAAAAAAATTTTTAATGTTTATTTTTTGAGAGGGACAGATCATGAGGGGGAGGGGCAGAGAGAGAGGGAGGCATAGAATCCAAAGCAGGCTCCAGGCTCCTAGCTGTCGGCACAGACCCCAACGTGGGGCTCGAACTCACAAACCATGAGATCATGACCTGAGCTGAAGTCAGACCCTTAACTGACTGAGCCACCCAGGATCCCCTGAGAAGCACAATTTTAAATAACAATTACCTAATGTATCTGATCTGTAAATGGAGATTTGGGATGAAAGCACCATGCAGTAACATTTCTTGTAATAATTAGTTTATTTTGTGTTACACTAATAATAAGAATAATCTCAGATTCATTATATATTTGGTATTTCAACTATGTTTCAGTTAAGAGCTGACTTTCCATATGACCAAGTAAAACTGTCCTATTTGAGGAGAAGCCACTAAGAAGTTTTATTGACCAAGAGCTGCTGTCTGGGCAGAAGGCCTCAGAGAGACACAAGCTACAACTATTCTCCAAGTGCAAGGAAAGTATCAAGAGGGGAGGAATTTGGAGAGTTTTAAACTCAGAAATAAAATTAGAGAAATCCTAAAAGACTTCAATTACCATCTCAAAAGGTAATCAGGAACAATATACCGAGACTTTAATGCACAGAACAAAGTAATCCCCATGTGTTTGTGATTCTTGTTCCCACTGCTTGTAGTAATGAAACCGTGCTATGCTCCCCACCCCAAGCAAAAGAAAACTAAGAGGAGGCTCATTCTCTAGCCAACTTTGAGGACACCTTTAAGTAAGGAAAGCAGCTAATCCCCAGAAACTGTTTTAAAAAGAGAGGATGGAGGGTGGCCTGGATGAAGTTGCCCAATCAGGCATCACTCCACTGCCTCTACCAGCCCTATAATCCAACCCCCTGAAATACCACCCTCAGAAAGAGAATTTCCACTTAAAGGTAGAGTAAGAACAAAAGAGATTCATCTATCATTCCTGAATTGACAATAGACTTAAAGGCTGATTCCCGGGACAACTAAACTTTGAAATCCAAGAAGAAGACATAATGAGTGGCACCTGGGTGGCTCTGCCAGTTAAATAGTCAACTCTTGATTTTGGCTCAGGTCATGATCTCATGGTTTGTGGGCTCAAGCCCTGAGTCAGGCTCTGTGCTGACAGCACGGGGCCTTCTGGGGATTCTCTCTCTCTCTCTCTCTCTGCCCCTCCCTCGTCATGTGTGCCCTTTATCCCTCTAAATAAATAAATAAATAAATAAACCTAAAAAAAGAAGACATAATGGATAAAGAGCTCTGGGGACCAAGGTAAGGTCCACATCTAAAGTCAACATGAAAAAAGAAGAGAGACAAGAAAAAGTGAATCCAGTTTTCCTACTTGGTAATCATTCTCTGCTGATTGAAAATCAATTGAATGATGTAAATAAAAACATTTCCTGCATCACCCTTTGAACTCCTTGAGTGCTCATGACCAACTACTACAAAAGTTGCTTTCTTCAAGGAATGGACTATAACTGCATGGCTCTGCAGGTATTAAGGGGTACAATATTGAGATTTGGTATATAGAGCTGATGTATTTGGAGCAAAATATCTTGGTTATATGGTTCAGAGAATTTGAAAAGGACTGAGAATCCTTGATGAAATGCCTTGATGAGGGTAGGAATAAAGCTGCCTTGTATTTCTACATTGAGGTTTTGAGTTATTCTTCATCCTTCAGCACCATGCCTTAGCTGCAGGCTGGGGAGACTTAATAGAGTTGATAGATATACAGATATGCCAGATCACTTCTCACAGAAGCTTCTCCAGGAGATCTTCCCACTAGGAGTGGATGAGAATACCAGTTTTCCCACATCTTTCCTACCAATGGGCCTTATCATGGCTACTTAATTTTTGTTAATCTGATAACCAACAGATTTTACTCATTTTTATTTTGTGCGTTTTGTTTTGTTATTGTAATTATATACCATTCATGCTTTAGAGTTTCTGTGTGCATATGGGTGTGTGTCTGTGTGTGTGTGTGTGTGTGTGTGTGTGTGTGACTGACTTTTCTGTCCATAGCTGTTGCCTCTACTTTTTTTTTTTTTGTTTTCAAAAAACTACTTTTTTGATGTTTTCATATTTTTTCTTACCAGTTTGTAAGGTATGAATATATTTATATATATGTATGTGTATTTATATATTTAATTTCCACCAATCTTTGTTTATATTAACTTTGTTTATGCTATATTTTATCATACAGATGATTTTCTCTTTTGTCAAATTTGTAGGATCTGTAATCAAATTCTTATTTCCTTTTATGGTTTCATGGGTTTTGATATTCAAGACTAAGAAGGCATTCATCCATCTCTGAGGACATTTAAGGTGTAAATCTTAAATGCATCCATAATCATATATAGTATGAAGTAGGGAACGAGCTCAATTTCTTTCCAATTCTCCAAACACTAAATAACACTTTATTTCCCACCAATTTGAGATTCTACTTTCATTCTTTCTGAAACTATGAATGCATACATTCTCTTCCACTAAGCTATTTATCTATGGCAATGCCAACCTTCAGATAAGAATAAGATCCCCATTTCCCTTTTCTTTTATAAGTTGATTTGTATTTAGTTTAAAAAATTATTTTTTCATATGAATTTTAGAATATTTTTTGAAATTAAAGAAATCACAATTTCACTGAGATTGTATTACAGTATACAGAATAATTTTTATATTCTTGATTATTTATATTAAATCTTCACTTCCAGAAACATGGATTATAATTGTCCATATTTATATTTTGTAAAATTTTCTTCCTTTAATAATTTTTTCACATATTTTGTAAACACATTCAATTTTTGTTTTTTAATATTTAAGTTTTAATTTTCATTGCTTTAATGAAAAGGATCTTCTTTCCTTTTTTACATTTTTAAACTTTTTTCTTTAGTGCTACCATCAAAAAAAGTCATTGTATTATATGTGTGTATTTTATACATGTGTATGTGCACATATAGTGATCACATTACCAAATTTTCATTAGTTCTAACAGTTATCAGTTAGTTTTCTTAGGTTTTCTTTGTATGTTAATATCCTCTGGGCACTCCCAGAAGCAAATCTGAGGCAAGAATTTGAATGTAAGTGGTTTCTCTGGTAGATGAGGGGACTTCCAGCAGAAAAGTGGGTGTAATTCGGGGAGGAAGAGGGAGACAGTGTAAGCTAAACAAGCTTCACAGAAGACAACTAAATGAGCATCCCACAAAGAATCTCTAAGAAATCCTTCAAAGCACTGTTGAAGGAGGTCAGCGAGATGTGACTGCACATTGATCCATGAGCTGGACACTGACAATCAGAAGCTCCTCATCCCTGCCCCTGTCCTTGGAACATGAGTTCTCTTTGCCTTTCCCTGGTCAACAAAGGCTGCCCAAGGACACAGCTTTGACATATAGAAAGCATAGTGACTGAACCCACTTAAGGCCTGTATATAAACTTTTAAGATTTGGCTGGTAGGTGCATGGATCTAATCATCTTGCTATCACCCTTGACAAGTCTCATATGTAAATTCCCTTGCTTATTAAACCTGCCCCCTACCAACATGGAGTGGCCTGACTCGGTGTGTCCCTGCTGCGTCCTTGCCTTTTGTCTAGGGGCCAGTTTCAGATTACACCCAAAAAGCTCCCCAGGTTACAAACCAATAAGCACATGCTTTGGGGTGTTCACATTGGAGTGCTACCAGAGGCAGGATGTTTATACTCCTGCTAATCACTAGTTGATGGTTGCCAAAGGAAGTATAAATTCCAGCACTCCCAGCTTGCCACTAGTGCCTGCAGAACAGCCTTCCTGCTCAGACCCACAATGCAGATCCTGGTATTGGGGTGATTTCAGAAGCACATGGCATATGGAGGCCACCAGTGTCCACTACAGCCCCCATTGCCCCACTCAGCTCCATGTGTTATCCAAGTTAAATCTATCCTGTCTTTTAATTTCTTCAATGTTGGTGGCAATTTCTAAAACATAAAAAAGAAAATCTTACAACAGGAGTGTTAATAGGACAAACCACAGTCCCCACTGCTGTAATTGGTCCTGAGGCCTTAATGTATGTTCACCATCTCTTTCCTCTGTCTTTCCTTAGCCGTCTCCTAACTTTTCAGGACACTGGTCAATCAGTGGCCCATTTTCTCCTGCCCAAAAGTCCATGTATATCCTCAACTTGGGCAACTTTTGCCTCAGAAAAGAGATGATGACCAGATGTACTGCTCAAAGCTCTACTCACTGAGAGTTCTTTTTTTTTTTTATTTTTTTTTAATGTCTATTTATTTTTGAGAGACAGAGAGAGACAGAGTGTAAGCAGGGGCGGGGCAGAGAGAGAGAGAGAAAGACACAGAATCTGAAGAGGCTCCAGGCTCTGAGCTGTCAGCACAGAGCCCGACACAGGTCTTGAACTCACAAGCTGTGAGATCATGACCTGAGCCGAAGTTGGCCACTTAACCAACTGAGCCACCCAGGAACCCCTGAGAGAGAGTTCTTAACCTCACCATGCTCTTGCACCATTCCAGTAATGTGGAAACAGCCTATTATTCGATCTCATCAACATATAGAACACGCTGACAGCAAATCTATTCTAACTCACATCTTCACTCCTATCAGCTGGTCATGGGCAGGCAGAGAGGAGAACTGAAAGAAAAAAGCTGAACTGATCTTATCAGAAGGTTCTGGAGGTCTGACAATAAGGGAAAGCTGCCAGAGGGAGACGGGCCAAGAAGAGCATGGTCAGGTAAGAGAGGGGTCTGAAGAAGGATGTCCAGGCAGGTTTGAAAAATAGGAAGGAAGGGATCAGAGAAAATGATGAGTGAGCAGGAGAGATGTTGAGACGACAGAGAAGTGTTGAGAATCTATTCATGAAGCTGATGCCTTCTGGATCTGCTCTGGTCTGATCATAAATGTCCATTTCTAATAAACAATGGATTGCTGCTTATGCAATTTTACGATTTGGCAGGCCTAGCAATACCTAGTTCATGGTGGGAAGCTTTGCCTTCATAGTCTCTTGACATCTCAAGATTTGGTGCTTAATCTCTGCTACAACTGAGTACTGTGCCAGGGGCTGGTCTTCAGATAGTTAGCAGTTCTCTATTACAACACTATTGCTCCAGAGACTTAGGAGTCTGCACTGTGGATCTCTTAATGGGACTTTCCAGAAGCTCCACAAAGCATCTTCCATGAAAAGAAATAACATCTTTCTCTTCCTCTGAAACAATGGTTCTTAACTGGGAGTAAGTTTCCCTTCTCCTAGGGGACATTTGATAATGTCTGGAGATATTTTTGATTACCACAACTGGGGAGATGCTACTGGCATCTAGTGGGCTGAGGCCAGAGATGGTGTTAAACATCCTACAATGCGTGAAACAGTGCTCACCTCCAACAAAAAAGTAGGCTTAAAATATCATAGTGATAGGATTCAGAAACTCTGCCGTACATCATTTTATACAAACTGTGAGAGGCCATTCCAGCAGAACAGAGCAAGACTGACTCCAGATCACCTTGCTAGGATGTTAAATTTGGAAACATGGGAGTGTCCCCATGAATGAACTCTCTTTTCTAGTTCTATAGCCTGCCCACTCTGTCCCAAGTCAAACACAATGTCCACTCCCAAGTATCATCTACCACTTCCTGCCTGTAAACTGACCTGGTCCAGCAATACTTCTGGTGAATAATCCCTTTTCCCCAGAAACAGGATGTACCTTTCCCAGTTGAGCCATAATAAGACCAATTTTATAGTCCCAGAGTGTTTCAGGGGAGCACAGGGGCTTGAGGTTCTCAGGCTGTCCCAGGCCTCAGTTCTCATGCTTTCTACCAGAGCTTTGGTGTTAGCAAAGACTTGTCACAGCTGATGTGAAGAACAAAGGCAAAAGTAAATGTAGATAAAATTAAATTTCCTTGCTATTTGCAGCCCATTGACAAATATTTGAGATAGTCAGTGTGACATTCCTCCAGGAACTCCCAACTGTCTTAAAGTTTTTTTTTTCTTAATGTGTTTTTTCACTAGAGACAAAAAATAACCTTAGCCTGACAACAGCCAGGACTTTAGGATCCTAGAAGTCTTCTTACCATATGAAAATCTTTTTAGAAATTTCCTTTATCTCTACCGTTCCCCCAGTTAAAAAAATATATAATCAATTGTTCCTTCCAATCCCAGTGCAGGTCTTTCTGCCCATGGGTGCTGTCTCTGTGCTTTAATAAAACCACCTTTTTTTTGCACCAAAAATGCCTCATTTTTGCTCCCAAATCCCATATCAGATCACATCAAATCACATCAACAGCTGCACATTAAATCTGCCCTACTCTTCTGCCACATTCACAATTAAATCCTGAGTGTAGTTTTCTGCAGTGCTCTTCTAGCAGAGGGAGATGAGACTCATTTTGAATGCTGCCAAGGAGGACTTCTCACACCATAGTAGGCCCTGAATTGGCAGCTGGCAAATTTGAGCCTTCACTCTATTCCTTCAGCACATCATTGTCATTTAACAACACCCAACTAACCCCACAGTCCTTATGATGAGGTGTCAGAGTGATGATGGGGTCTGGAGGTGATGGCCAAGAAAGAATTCTCAAGATGTCTTTTGTGCAAAAAGGTGATTTTATTAAAGCACAGGGACAGGACCCCTGGGCAAGAAGAGCTGCCCTGGGATTGTGAAGAATGACTAGTTATATACTATGGAGTTCAGGGAGGTAAAGACAAGAGGAAGTTTCCAAAGTGATTTTCATATGCTAAAGAAGACTCATAGGATACTGGAGGCCTAGTTATTGTCAAGCTAAGGTTATTTTTCCCTCTGGCAAAGCATTAACATTAAGATAATAAGGAGTTCCTGGAGAACTGTTATATTCTGCCTGCCTCAAGTATTTGTCAATGGGCTGCAGGTTATAAGGAAATTTAATTTTATCTGTCATTTTCTTCTGCTTTTGTCTGTCCCCCCATGAACAATTTTGACCCTTAAATATTTAAGGTTGTTGAGAGTGGAAGGTCTTCTCTTCTGTAGCTTCTTCCTGCTGAATAGGGCCATAGAGATGTCCATACATAGGGCCAACATTGCCAGTTGGAGAATTTATATATAGAGTTACAAAGGCAGAGGCAGCCAATCCAATATGTTCTCTAGACAATATGTTGTCTAACATATATGAACCTCTTTGAGAAGAAAGGATCATCTGTCAGCTGGAAGTTATGGCAGGGAAGGAGTCTTGGAACTAAGCAAGGAGACACCAGAAAAGACAACAAAATAAGGTTAATGTTATGAGAAAGAGAAGCCTAAATAAAAGACCTTTGATAGTTAATCAGAATTTTCCTCAAGTCCTTTATTGTCATTTGAAGATAAATTTGAGGTCTTCCACAGGTTAACAGGAATAAGAAGACACATTAGTTTGCTCATTGGCTCCCTGCAAAGGAAGTACAGGTTTTATTCTAGATATATGAGCCCATGAAAGGTGCCCTTCTAAGTTTACTACAGTGGGAATACATAATATGACTGAGTAGGGGCCCTTCTATTTTGGAATTAAATCCCCTGCTGTATTAGACTTTAACTTTTTTTCTTTTTTTTTTTTTTAAATAAACCAGGTACTTTGGGTTTATATGGGGTGGGTTTCTAGTAACTGTCAGATCAGGTTGCAGGAGGATATGGTGTATATATTTAGTGATTTATGAATTAACCCAGCCTTGAGTGAATAATTTAATAAAGCAATATAGTCTTTATCTACTGATAGGTCTACAGTGAGACAAAGCTTTTCATATACAATTGTTGGAGGAATCCATCCCTTTTTCAGTTGTTCAAATAATCATATACCCAGGGGGTCCTGTTACTATTCCCATAGAATAACAAGCAAGAAGATTGCCCATACCTGTGCTATTATGACAATTTCTCAGAAGTTTACCTTAAGTTGTCCAGTTTAGGCTAACAACAAACATTTAAAGACAATCAGAACTAGAATTTAACATCCATATAGGTGCTATTGAAACATAATTTTTTCTAATAACCCTCATTTCCAGAGATAGCCAAATCAAGACTAATTTGTTTGCAAAACAGGGTCAGTTTTAATAAAATTAGCCTAATTATTTACATAAGTTCAGCAAGAATGGTGACTGATCATATAAATCTTTTAAAATTTGCTTTGCTAGAACTTTTTATAAGAAAACTTTTAGTAGCCTCTCCAGACTAGAAGCCAAGCCGAGTACTTGCCATTAGACATGCTGCCTGTAGATTTGGGCAAATTTCTCTTCATGAGGTTCCCAAGATATCCTGAGGTTCCTGCACCTGCTGGGAAGTGACATTCTTTACTCACCTGGTAAGGCTGCTGGGAACATGGCAACCAAGGTATCAGGCCAACATTTCCAAAAGGCTTTATGGCTCCATGTTTCATAGTCAGGTCTTCGTTCCTTAAAGCTGTTTGGTCATATCTGAGTCTATGCATATCTCTCAAATATGACATTCCAGTCAAAGCCTTGGTAAAATAACCAGTATTTCTAATGGTGTCCTGTTATAAGGAGAGCAGATTCTTATTGAACTTATGCAAATAAATATGATTGTAATGGAAGAGAGAACACTCATTGAGATTTTGTGAATTTCAGGGGGTTCATGTAGAGTGAAAAGCTAAATGCTTCAATTTGTTCACAGAGGAATACTTTATCTGATTTTTGTATATCATGGATATCTTAAGAGAAACTTTCCTTAATCTGGAAGCGCAAACATATAGAAAACCAGCATTTAACACAAGAGTCACAAAAACTATAATCTTCCTCAGTTCATTTATTTCCATGTTCTTAATTCTTGTCCAGTTCAAATGCAGCTTTTTAGTCCTGGAAATTCTTACCCATTTTAATTTTTAGGATTTTAAAGATGTCAAATACCTCTATTTGTTTTAAAGGTCCTTTTTATAAATCTCCTTGAAGATGTTCTTTGTAAGAACATCAGAACAATAACTATAAATGACAAAAGACTCAAAAATGGACATGGTTAATCTGAGGGTTCATTATTATGTAGTTGACAAGGTAATCCAGTTATTTCTGTGACACATAATATTTCAATAATCAGTATATCATGATGACCTTATTACCAAAACATATTAAAACTGCAGGAATTGCATTTATACATATGAACAGTTATAGCATTTACCCAGCAACAACCTGAGGTTTACTATTATTTGACAGGGCTTTCCAGAGTAACAACATACCAAATAAAAGAGGCATAATTGTTCAAAAAGGCTTAATTTACAATTTAAATCTTGGGAAGTTTGTTAAAGCCTTAGAAAGTTATAAAAGACAAGCCTGCTGATCACACATAAAATTCCTTTCCAAAGATTTCCTTTCATGAAACTTCTACAACTTTTCTTTGCATTCAGATTTTGTTCCAAGCCATTTCCACACAACCAGTCTCACTTAGGACAAAATTATTTTCTTTTACCTTCAACAAAAAATGTATTTCCATTCCTTGTATCTTTCTTACAGATCTCCTACTTTTCTACATACAGAGTTGTCTTCCTTATTTCTATCAATCTTAATTACATTTAGCAGAATTTTAACCCTTAGAAATCTTAGTCTCCAGTGAAAGCTAAGTAGTAGCCAATTGTAAACATTTACACCAGAAATCTTTAGATGGTAAATTTATGAATCAGTTAAGCACAAAGTATGTTTCCAATAGACACAAATATCCTTAGTTTCTCTGCAAGAAGTTAAAAGCACAAACCTATGTTTAGTATTCAATGCTTTAGCATTTTATCTCATTAGATATCCAATGAATTCAATCCCATTTGTCATGCAAGCCAAACTTTAAAGTTTCAGGTTACCAAAGACTTTGAAAGCTATCTTAATTACCCGTGAAAACTTTGAGACAGAATTAAGCATCATTTCAAGCCATCTTTTTGCTAACAAATTGCAACAGAGATACACTGTGTGGGACACAACGCAGACACCCCTTTGCCCGCTAAAAGATAATCAAGAGTTATTCTATTATCAAAGACAACTTTGGCCAGAGAATCTAAGGATCTTTATTGGGTACCTATTGCTTTAGCAGCAGATTTTGTAATTATTTTAGAAATTAAGGAGTTCTTGATCATAGCCTCATTTACATTTATCCCTAGTCAGAGAAGTAGGGACCTGCCAAAAGCAGTGAATTCTGAATCACAAAAGCCTTCTAGGTCCTGTTTAACTCAACAATATAAATTTAGGGGATTCAACTAATGAGATGTCTTATTTTGTTTGTGAAAAGTTAGAGGCACAGTTAGATTTTCTGCTGGCCCAGAATAAAACATTGTCCCCCCTTCCCAACAGCCTGGGGAATATAGACTGAAGACATTACCTTTCCAGGCCAATGCCAGAGGAAAGGAAAAGAAAAGGAGAAAGAGTTTTACATTCAGGTAAAGTATGAAGTCTTGATCTGTTTGTTGTCTTAATGTGCCTCTGTGTCTGCTACTTCTCTTCCTCAGTTTGGTTTAGAGCCTCCAGCATCTGGACTGGACCAGGTGTCAGATGAAGCCATCTTTAGCTGTGTGATGCATAATCAAAACTTAATACATTTTGCAGCACTGTCAGTGTTCAGGAGCAATCAGTAAGGTCCCTCTCAATGGGGCTTGAGGGCTTTCTTCCTCTGATGACATTTTAGAAAACCCAGTCACCCAGGCTCTACACTGTGACCAGCGGTTTCCTCTGAATTAGGATCCAGAAAGCTTCTTTAACCTGTAGGTGACAGGCTGGAGCATAAGACATTAGAGACTTAGAGTAGTTGCCATACTAGCATAGTGCAAAAAGGAATCAGCAGAAGGTTGTAGACTGATAGAATTTCAGGGAGTTTGTAAGGTTTTTGCTAAGGCTCATATAATTTGTCCAATGAAGTGAGTGCCTTAGTCACTGGAGATAGTAGAAAGTACACTCCAAGTGGAAAATGTATTTTTAATGGGTTTCTTTGTGTTTTTTTAATGTTTATTTATTTTTGAGAGAGAGAGAGAGAGAAAGCAAGTGGGCAATGGACAGAGAAAGAGGGAAACACAGAATCAGAAGCAGACTCCAGGCTCTAAACTGTCAGCACAGAGCCCAAGGTCGGGCTCAAACCCACAAACCCGTGAGATCATGACCTGAGCCAAAGTCTGATGCTTAACCAACTTAGCCACCCAGGCACTCCTGTTTTTAACTGTTAGGTCATCAGTCTTATGGCAGTGAAAGAGGACTTCAGCTACCTCTATTTTGACCTTAAAGTTTCTAATTAAGTTCTTTCCAGTGTATCTCTTAACTCAGGCAAATGACCCTGAAGGCAAAGCACACCCTGATGGGGACCAAAACTACCCCCTCAAAGAATAAGGACTGTTCTGATCCAGGAAGATACCTCCTCCTCGGCCGCATGATTGACCCCAAGACAACGATGGACCTGACCTTTACTTCCCACCTGCACATATCCTCCAAACTTTGTCCCACACTTTCATACATAAACCTAGAAGTACTTTCAGCATTTAGAGACAGTCTTTGAGATGCTAGTCTGCTGTCTTCCTGGTGTTGGGCTCACTGAAATAAATTCCTTTCTTGTGTCACCACCACTCCTCCCTCTGCCTTTGGATTTTATCATTGGTAAGTGGCAGAGCCTGGTCTGTTTGGGACCCCTGTCTGTTTGGGAGCCAGGTGCTCTTGCACCCCTCCACCCCAGCTACAGAAGGGAAGAGCATTAACCCATCCAGAAAACACACACAATAACAAGAACATGTTATTCTTGTTGAATGAAATCCAGCTGCAAATATTCAAAGAGTCCAGAAGGAGGTCTGAAGCCTTGGGAAACAAACAGAAAGTTTTTCCAGGATTATGGAATGAACAGGTCAGACATTGCCAGTAGACTGTTTTTGTCATTTGATAGAAGTCTCCACATCAATGTCTATTCATAATTTGAGTCATCTTAAATGTACCATGGTGGGCGGAAGAATGTAAATATCAAAAAAAATAGATTCAGGGAGCCAGGAGGAGCCCATTGGCTCTCTTGAACTTCCCATAGCCCTGTTCATTGAATTTACAATTGTTATTTTCCATCTCAGTTTTTCTTTCAAATATAGCCTTCTATTTTTTATTTTTATTTTTATTTTTTTATTTTACAGAGATAGAGTGGAGGGAAAGAGTTACAGGAGAGAGAGAGAGAGAGAGAGAGAGAGAGAGAGAGAGAGAGAGAATCTTAAGCAGGCTCCATGCTTAGCTTGGAGCCCGAAGCGGGGTTCGATCCCATAACCCTGGGATCATGACCTGAGCCAAAATCAACAGTCAGATGCTCAAGTGACTGAGACACCCCTGCCTACCCTAGTTTTTCTGATTCAGGAGCACTGTTGACATATCACAAGGACAGCAGAATGGAAAAAGTCTGACAATGAGGGACCACTTTAGTGGAAGCAGAATGGACTTTATATGAACCATAGTCTCACAAATATGATGCAAGCAAGGCTTAGTATTATTTATTTGACAATGCTTTCTATGTAATTTACATATCAAATATGTCTAATTAGTTTGAAAAATCTTTTGGAATATTCCAGGTCAAAAAGCTTTAGTTTAGAATTTGGGGGAAGTTTGTCAAAATATGAAAAGTTTTAAAGCACTTAACTAAATAAGATCATTATAAACTTAATATTTAAAAGATAAAAAAACTTTTATAATCTTATTAAAAGCAGACCAAAAGTCCAAGAAAATTCTGTCCTTTTAAGAAAGAGATACACATTTTGGGGCGCCTGGGTGGCGCAGTCGGTTAAGCGTCCGACTTCAGCCGGGTAACGATCTCGCAGTGCATGAGTTCGAGCCCCGCGTCAGGCTCTGGGCTGATGCTCAGAGCCTGGAGCCTGTTTCCGATTCTGTGTCTCCCTCTCTCTGCCCCTCCCCCGTTCATGCTCTGTCTCTCTCTGTCCCAAAAATAAATAAACGTTGAAAAAAAAATTTTTTTTTAAAGAAAGAGATACACATTTTAATTTTGCACCAGCTTAATTTTGCCTTTTAAAACTCGTTTTAAAATAAATCTATTTTAATCTTAGCCAACTTGACCACACATGACAATTTTTTTCAAGATTCCTTTTTCACAAAACTTCTACAACTATTTTTTCTACATTCTGATTTTGCCACATGATTTTCCTCCTTAAACCAGCCTTATTTTAAGGCAAAATTACTTTTTTTAACTCAACAAAAAAATGTACCTCTATTTCTCATCCTTTTTTGTAATTACTGAAAACACATCCTACTTTCCTGGCATACGGAGATGTTTTCCTTATTAATTCTAATAGTTTTAATTACATATATTAGAATTCTTAACCCTTAGAAATCTTCATTTCTAGTGAAAACCAAGGAGCAGGTAATCATGAACTATCTATCATACTAGTATTCTTTAAATTTGCAAATTCATAAATACATCTTAAAATTTTTAGAAGCATATGAATTTTTAACTTTCCACTGGAGCATTAATATATCCACACATCTTTAGTTTTTCTGTAATAAGGAGCCAAACATAGTGTGGCAGAACCCCTCCCTAAGGAATGCGGTGGAGGCCTCCTCAAAACAAAAAAGGCAGCGTGGTCCAATCAACTCCTGTATCCAGATATATGTACCTCTGACACAACTCTGTAACTTGGACTGTGTCCAATCAAACTATACGTCACCATATATGGGAGACAAAGAAGTAGAAATTGTATAAAAGGCTACACCCCGCTGCACTTGGGGCTGTTTTTGGATACAAACCCACTGAGCCCATGCCGGCACGAAACATAAAGTTGCCTCCTGGAAAGAAAAGCTTTGGTGTCCCAACTCTCTGTGCAAGAATCCTGCTACAATAGGTAAACCTATGTTTAGTAAATATTTTAGTATTTTGTCTCAGTTGGAATTGATTTAGATATTTAAAGGCTATAACTCATCATTTAACTTAACAAAACTTTAAGGTTTTAAGTTAACAAAAAGACTTGAGAAAGCTATTTTAAAATTTTACCCAAAACTTTTTATTTAATCTACTTGTTCTTGGGGTGCCTGGGTGGCTTAGTCAGTTAAGTGTGTAACTTTGGTTCAGGTCATGATCTTGCAGTTTGTCAGTTCCAGCCCTGCATCAGGCTCTGTGCTGACAGCTCAGAGCCTGGAGCTTGCTGCAGATTCTGTGTCTCCCCCTCTGCTCTCTGCCCCCCTCATGCCCTTGCTCTGTCTCTCTCTGACTTTCAATAATAAATAAAAGTTAAAAAAAATTAATCTACTTGCTCTTAACACTTATGTTCTGATTACCTATAAAAACTTTATTAACATTAGACAAAGTCAGTTATTATCCTAAGCCATTATTTTTTTGTTGACAGATCTTATAAGAGATAACATGAATTTAGTTGGCTAGTAAACTTAGGTAGAAAAAAGTTTTATATTTAGTGTTGCTAACTCTAAAGACATGTCTGTATTAATTAAACCATTAACCTTCAACTAGCTTTTATGACAAATATTTTTCCAGATCACATGAACTTGAAAAACATTTGGGTTAGTTTCTACCTGTCTCAATTTTAGAATACCCAGTCCTTACAAGCATTAGATGGAGCTTTTTTACAAATTAATTTTAGTAATACCATCCAGAGGTAGAAACACATTTACAACACACACACACACACACACACACACATACGTATATTGTATATATATAACATATGTGTATATATATATTTACAACATATATGTGTGTGTGTATATATATATATATATAGAGAGAGAGAGAGAGAGAGAGAGAGATGTGAACATACAGAGACATGCAGAGACCCTGTAGCTTCTGTTTTAAAATTACCACCATGCCTTAAAAAGACAAAAGTACCACCATGTAATAAGTACAGAATTGACTAGTTATAAAAGTTGGATGTGAGTTTGTTTTCCTGGTAGATGGAATAAGTTAAGGTTATTTATCTGGATGGCTAAAACTTTCTTTTAATATTTGTGAGGAAGACACTTAACAATTTTATTTGTCCTTGACAAGTCAACTTCTAAATGAACTTCTGCCTAATTTTTTTTTCTTGGTAAGATTATCTCCCTGGAATTTGCATTTTATTTTTTTAAGTTTATTTATTTATTTCGAGGGGAGGGGGAGAAGGAGAGAGGACTGGAGTGGTAGAGAGAGAGGGAGAGAGAAAGAGAATAGCAAGCAGGTTTTGCACCATCAGTGCAGAGACAGGTGGGGTTCAAACTCACCAACGATGAGATCATAACCTGAGCCAAAACCAAGAATCAGACACTTAATCAACTCAGCCACCCAGGTGCCCCTGGAATTTGTGTTTTTGTTGGAGAAATGAATAAAGTACTTCACCAAAGATGACCAAGGGGACTAAAACAAACTCTGGTCTCTAGCTTAGAGACTCCTCTTCTGGGTTCTTCTTGCCCTGTTTGCCATGTGCCCAAAAACCTGCCACAGATATGGAAGCTGACAACTATAAATTACCCTTCCCACTTGCATTCAGGGCTCAGATCTTTAGAGAAAACAGTCTCCTCTAAGCCCACCAGTGTTAAATAAATCTCCAATCCACCAAGATCTCCGAGTGCTGCTTGGTTTTTCTGCCAGCATTCCAGCCTGGTTCCATAACATTTTAAAGAGATGGACTAGATAAGAAGTTTCTGGAGAAGACCAGGTAGAACACAATAAATTTATATTTCAAAGGCACAGGGGGAAAAAATGTAGGCACCTTCTAGAAAGGCCTTTGTTCCCTTAAGGCCAGATTTTTTTTACAATACTTATAAGCCTTTTGAGATAAATGGGGGAGTTTGGGAGGTTGGTAAAAACGATTGGTGGTCTGTGAATTGTTTCTGAACCTGTTTCTGAATTGTTTCTCTGGCCTGGTAAAAACTGGATTTGTTAAACAAGGATAGCTGTTTTTCATTTCTCAAAGAATTGGTTTGCAACCTAAATCATACCAAAGGATTGACACACCCATTCATCTATGGGAATGTCTTGTTTTCCTCTGGGTACATTTAGCTTAAGGGAGAAGGCCAAGAAAAATTCCTATCAGGCTCTGAATATCACCCTTCAATTTGGCCAAGTTTCTGATCGTAAATAAAGTTAGATACCCCCAGTATGGAAACCTACTTTTCACTGAGGTTTTGTTTTGTTTTGTTTTGTTTTGTTTTGTCCAAAATGGGGGTTTAAAGCAGACAGCATGGTTCTGGTATCAACTATAATTTGGCAAGGTTTTTCATTTTTTTTTTAAATATTTATTTATTTATTTATTTACTTTTGGTTTTCCCCTGAGCTCTAAGGGAATATTTGATAGCGGTTTCCTGGAGAATCCTATAGAGTCCCATCAACTCTGGGAGGGACCTGTGTGTGAGCCCTCCCTTGAGGGGCACTCAAACTGAAGAATTTGCCTAAGGTCTTTGAGGACAATCTTTTTGCTAATGCTTCATTTTATTACAAATGAAACATCCATCTTAAGACCATGATTTTGATGGTGGACAGCTAGAAAGGTGAAATGTGGGAAGCCCAGGTGTTACTTTAGGTCTCTGGCCTTGGAGCCATTGTAACTAGAAAGCCAACCATGTGGCAGGCTTTTGTTTACAATCTTTCCCCTAGGTCCTTTCAAAATACTCAGCTATATCAGTGAATTCGGTTAGGCCTGTGGCCTCTCATCATATTTTGTGCCTTTTTATTAACCCACTTACAAACAGGGCATCTGAGCAGATTTCCTCACCTCTTTTATTATATGGAATCTGGAACTCCGCAGGAAGAGCACCTCCAAGTGAGCACTAAAGTTTGACAACCACTCATCTTTCTTTTGTTTGCATATTTGAGTAATAGACCAATAAGTATGGGAAGGGAAGACTCTAGGAATGTCTTTTAAAAGATTAGCTGCTATTTTTCGAGCCTTCTCTGGTCCAATGTATGGGCATCTTGGAAGCCAAAAAGTCACAAAAAATGGTGGGCATGGGTCAAGCATTTAAAAGTGAATGCTCACCTCAAGAAGACTCCCATGATAGGGTAAGTTGGTCATAGAATGGGTTACATGGATACTAGGTCACCTGCCAGGCTCAAGAAAATGAGATATGCTGTATAACATACACAACCCCCAAACCCACAGCACATCCCCTTACAGTATTGGTTCAGCTCCAAGAAATCCAAAGACTTAGCTAATGAGATCCTTAAATTCTAGAGTCATGCATGACACTTCAGGCACACCTGTTTATTTTATGTCTAAGAACTACAGTCCTGGAAGTTGCAGATATCCTGCAAGATGGAAAAAATTTACTAAAAATAACCTAGAATTACAGTGGCCATCATGGGGAACATTCCAGTTAGATAAGATTATTCATTTAAAAGGTGGACTTGTGGGGCGCCTGGGTGGCTTGGTCGGTTAAGCGTCCAACTTCGGCTCAGGTCATGATCTCATGGTCCGTGAGTTCGAGCCCCACGTTGGGCTCTGTGCTGACCACTCAGAGCCTGGAGCCTGTTTCAGATTCTGTGTCTCCCTCTCTCTCTGCCACTCCCCTGTTCATGCTCTCTCTCTGTCTCAAAAATAAATAAACGTAAAAAAAATTAAAAAAAAAAGAAAAAGAAAAAAAAAGTGGACTTGAAAATAAGGGTTCCCAAATTAAACAAATAGAATGGGATGCATACTTTAATTGGTATGTAGAAGCCTCCAAAAGTCAAGATTCTAAAATAGCCTCATTGAAAAACTCATTACAGAAGGCCGGTGAAAAATTGAAAACCTAAGAGGTACTGTCACCAAACCAATGTGAGTTTACTCCTTGGTGCTTCATAGATACACCAGGTGCAGTCATTACACAAAGTAAACTTTATTTGCAGAAATTAGGAGATCACAGGGAATAACTTCCAAACCTGTGACTCCATGAGCAAGGGTGAATGGCTTTCTTTTATTTAGGGTTAGAGTTAGGATAAATATTTAGATAAGGAAGGCTTATGACTGTGTGTAGAGGCAGCCAGAAGGCCATACATGTGCTTTAAAACATGGATATACATACATTGTATATTATGTAAATGAGGCTTGTGCTCCTCCTTGGGTGGAGAGTTTAGTATTATAATGAGGTGAAGGTAGTTGTCGGTCATTCTAGAAGACACTTCATGGTCCATTTGTACAGATGTGAATTGAGGGTTAGGCTTAAACTGATATGGGTGGTCTAGGCCACCAGTGCTTTTCTTCCAGACAATCACTATTACCTGACGGGTAGCTTTGGTTTCCGTCCTGGGATGTTATGCCTGTAGAGACCTTTGAATTAATAGATAAGCTGGATAGAGGAACTTAAGGGAAAAAATGTGGGATAAAGGTTGGTGGGTACAAGAAGCTTGTCAGGAAAGGTCAGGTTTTGGGGTCTAGTTGCTGACAGTACTTAACACAAAAGATTATAGGACTGATGTGCCTCTTTCTGTCCTTTTTTACCTGAGTACTCATGGTCTACAATTTTTCACTCTGAAGAGAAAATGAAGCAGTTACTTTTTAAACTAAAACTTCCTGAGGTTGTAGGGAGTCCTCCTCGGATATCTTGTACTCCTTGGTCAAAGACTGAACTAAGGGCCATAGTTAAAGAATTTCTTAAACCAGGGGAGGTTCCCCAATGGTTTTTTAAAGAGTTTAAATTCTTTATCAGGATCTATGACCCCAGACTAAAAGATAACTTATCAGCTTGTGCACCTATTAGTAGGAGAGGAAGAATGGATGTTGGAAAAAGAATGATATAATCTCTAGGATGATATCTGAGATCCTCAGTCTCCAACATGGTCTTCTTTGGACCAGAGAAAGCTTGCAAAATAGCAGCTAATCTTTTAAAAACCATTCCTAGAGTCTTCCCTGCCCATACTGATTGGTCTAGTACTCAAACATGCAAACAAAAGAAAGATGAGTGGTTGGCGGACCTTAATGCTCACTTGGAGATGCTCTTCCTGCAGTGTTCCAGACAGAAAAATTCCCACAAAAGCATCCAGACACAACATAGGCCAGGGATTAGGGAAAAATGCCCTGTCTTCTTGGGCTTCTTGGGGCTTAACTCAGGAACTTAAACCAGGCCCTAAACTTTTGGCCCTCTAGGAAGAGATGAAGAGCAGTGTTTTTATCCTTCTGAGTCAGATTAACTAACTAGACCAACGACTAGAGATCTAATTCTTATTAATGTTCAGAATTCTCAGGATATTAGGGGTTTTTATAGGAGAACTGAGAAATTCAGGGAAGTTTTATTTCCCCAACATCCACATCATAGGATGTTATTCAGCCACTGAAAAGAATGAGTTTGGGCTGTTTTTAATCAACAAGGTTAGCAGTATTCACATGGCAATTAAACGTAGAGTAATGCATAAAATGGGATCTCATTTAAAAAAGTAAACAATAAGCATACAGAGGTACACATTATATAAAAGTGTTTAAGCATGAAGAAAAGACACATATCAGGTTTTTAATTCATTAAGAGGTATGGTATATAATAGAAGAATAAAGCACACACACACACACACACACACGCACACACACACACACACACACACAACTGTATTTTTAAGGGGCACCTGGGTGGCTCATTCGGTTAAGCATCCGATTTCAGCTCAGGTCATGATCTCAAGGTTCATGGGTTAAAGCCTTGCATCCGGCTCTGTGCTGACAGCCCAGAGCCTGGAGCCTGCTTCACAGTCTGTGTCTCCCTCTCTCTCTCTCTGCCTCTCCCCACTCACACTCTGTCTCTCCCTCTCAGAAAATAAACATTAAAAAAAATTTTTAACTGCATTTTTAAAAGGATGCCTATATAAAACTCTATATCATGTATATGTAAAGAAATATATATGCATATGTAAATATAAATATGGATAAATACATTATATATATGTAATTATAGATACAGAATACTTACATTTGATTGTACATAAGGATATGGAAATGTATGAAGGTGGTGTTATTTTGAGTGATTACCATTTCTTCCTTATGTCATAATATACTACAAATTTTTGAGACAACTACAAACATATATTATTTACTTGCTCAGAAAAACAATCTATTTTTCTCCTAAAAAAAAAGTATTTTTTACTTTGAATGCCTTGAGATTGTATACAGACTCTGCACTTCACAACAGGCCCTACTATATCCATTCCCCTCCCCAAATAAATTTACCACCCTGTGCTTGAAGAACCCAAGTTTATTCTTGCTATATACTTTTGTTTATTTTTATCTATGTGATTTCCCAAATTCAGAGAAAGATGTGATCAATTCTACCATGAAACAGAAAATTTCTTAATTTTCACTTTGTAGAATTTAATGCAATGATTTTTAATATTATAAATATTCATGACTGATGTAATTTGTATTAAATATCTCTAGACATTAAATAAGATTGAAATAATGTTTAAAGCACACCATGCTCTTGGATAGAAAGACTCAATTTTGAAATCTGTCTGTCAATTCTCCATAAAATTGGAGGGGATTCCTTTTCCTTTACATTTCCTTTTTTTTCTGAGAATTTGACCAAAAAAATATTAATAAACCTGTAAGAATAGGTTGGGAAATGCTAAAAAATAAAAGTGATAAGAAAGAGCTAGGTCTAATGAAATAAAATATATCATGATAATATATAAAAAAGTTTCTTCTACAATAAAGAAGAAATATACCTTTAGAATAAAAGAGAAAATTCCAAATTCATGTTGAAATTTAGATAATGATAAAGGTAGCATTTAAACCAGTGGAGAAAAGATACATTTTTCAATAACTATATTCAAATCAGGGGCTCACCCTTGAACCAAATAAAGCTAACATCCTACCACAGTCTTCTTATTAAAGTGAACCAATTCCTAATGATTCCTAATGAGTAAATGACTTAAACATTTTTAAAAAATCAAGGAATTGAAGAGTTAATCTATTTAGAATCTCAGAATAAAGAAGATCTTGCAAAGCATGGCACACAAAACCCAGAAGCCATAAAGGAAAATATTGACAAATTTAAATATGTAAATATTTATATATTTTACTTTCAGGAGAGAAATGTCACAGCTAAAAGACAAATGACAAACTGGGGAAACAATATTGAAATTTATGTGCAGGATATTTGCTCTTTCTTGGATATAAAAGGCTTCTATTCAAATGAGGTATGTTTCTCCTCACAGATTGATAAATATCACAAAGTTAGAGAACACCAAGTGCCAGAAGGGATATGGGGAAGGAGACACATGCTCATCCTAGTCCTGTTTTGGGAGGAAATTTGTGTCTATCAAAAATTTAAATGTACATTCCCCTGCCCTACAATTTGCAGTGCAGATCTGATCATGAAAATTTTCAAAACATATATCCAAAAAAGGCCTCTATAGCCTAGGGGACTGCTTAAATAAACTATGCATCTGTGCAATGGAATAAAGAGTATTTGTGCAAAATAATGGATGGGAATAAATATTTGTAAGCACTCATATCAAAAGATATATGAGCTGTATTAAGTTTTTAAAAGGCAAGGTACTAAGCAGTGTTTTTAAGATGATCTTTTCTGGATAAACCAAATAAACAGAGAAATGATAGATCATATAGAGATGATAGATGATAGAGAGATAGATGTAGACAGACTTACAGACAGACATGCATAACTTTTTAATGGACAGATGCACTAGAAACCATTGACAATTGTTTACCTTCTGAGAAAAGAGCTGAGAGTAGAAACAGAAGGGAGAAAGGCTACTTTCCATCCTATATTGCCTTTGTGCTTTTAAATTTTTTCTTCCTTTTTTTTTTTTTTGAACTGCAGGGAAAAGTTTATTAGAGTATGAAATTAGAAAAGAAGTAGGACACCTGGGTGGCTCAGTGGGTCCAGTGTCCCTCTTAGGCTCAGATCATGATCTCACAATTCGCGAGTTTGATCCCCACATCCAACTCACTGCTGTCAGCCTGTCAGTGCAGAGCCTGCTTCAGATCCTCTGTCCCCATTCTCTGCCCTTACCCCCTGCTTGCACTCTCCCAAAAATAAATATTAAAAAACAAAAAGTAAGAATGGTAGGAAATCTCTCCTTACAGAGAGGGAACATTCAAAAGTGAATGCCCATTTTTTTTCTTGCTTTCAATTTTCAATTAATGTTAACAAATTTACCAATGTGCCAGTCACTGTTCCAGTGACTGACACAGAGTCAGCAAGTCACAATCCAGCTCTTGAGAAGCTAATCGTCCTATTGGTGAGAGAGAGATAGATGTTCATTAGGAGACTTACTGACAGCATGCTTCATAGATGAAATCACAAAGTGTCATGGGGCCATGGAGGAGGGAGAGATGACCCCATATCCTCCATTTGCCCAGTAAATAACACGTTTAAATCTACTTGTCCTGTGAGAGTTGCTAAAAGTAGCTCCTTTCACTCCATTAGGTGATAAATTATACAGTCACCTGAGGAACTAAACAGACTAAATCAGGAAACACAGGTCAAGGAAGACAACCAAAGAAAGGAAAGTTTCAGCTGGGTTTTTTTTTTTTTTTTTAAAGTATTTATTTATTTATTTTTTTTTTTTTTTTTTATTTTTGGGACAGAGAGAGACAGAGCATGAACGGGGGAGGGGCAGAGAGGGAGACACAGAATTGGAAACAGGCTCCAGGCTCTGAGCCATCAGCCCAGAGCCCGACGCGGGGCTCGAACTCACTGACCGCGAGATCATGACCTGGCTGAAGTCGGACGCTTAACCGACTGCACCACCCAGGCGCCCCTCAGCTGGGTCTTAAAGAATGTCTATAGCTTTCTAGGGCTGGCATACAAAATACCATAGACTGAGTGACTCAAACAAGAGAAATTTATTGTCCCACAGTTCTAGAGCTTAGAAATTCAAGATCAAGGTGTCACCAGGTTTGGTTTCTCCTGAGGCCTCTCTCCTTGGCTTGCAGATGGCCTCCATCTTGCTGTGTCCTCACATGGTTTTTCCTCTGGGTGTGCCTCCACCCTAATCTCCTCTTCTTTAAGGACACAAGTCAGATGGAGTAGAGTCCACCCTAATGACTTCATTTTAACTAAAGGCCCCATTTCCAAATACAGTCACATTCTGAAGTACTGAAAGTTAGGACTTCAACATGTGAATTTGGGGGGCACAATTCAACCCATAACAAGATCCTGGCCAGAAACTAAGTTGGGGGTGGTCCGGACAGATGCAACAGTATCTTGCTAAAGATTGCAATAGAAGCATTGTTTTCTCTTCACCTTTAACAAATGTGTCTGAATTTATTTCTATACTCTCTTTCGAGCTGACTGGTTCTCAGCTGTGCACACCAAGAGCTGAAGGCCAGGCAGTTCTAAGCCACCCAGGAGAGACATTGAGCTCATTTTCCTGCCTGGTTAGGAGAGAGTCCTAACTATAGCATTCCTGGGAAATGTCTCCATGTTGCGACTGTGAGTGTCTAACCAGCCAAGGCCATTTTGGTTCCAGTTCAACTCTGGAGCCATATCCAGGTGCTTTTGCCCAACCCAGCCTCTGAACTTAGCAATCATGAGTCCCCCCTTGAAGGGAAATGAACCTTTTCTAAAATCCCAAGTTTCCTTTAGAACACCTCTAGGATCCACCTCTGCTAACTCCCTCTCTTATACACTGTCCTATAACCTCCTCTCCAAACTAGAACAAATAATATGTACTGGGGAAGTGCAGATGGGACATAGCCCTGATCTCAGAAGTTTAGTAATTACAGAAGAATCTATTTAGGAAATCCAAGTTGGGGTAACAAGTTTCCTGGGAATGCAACTCCATCTCTCAGAAAAGTTTACTTTTCTCCTCTAGAAAGTGTTTTGGTTTGTTTTGTTTTGTTTTCAAATACAAACTTACTAAAATTATAGTCCTCTCCCTTTCTGAGAGATGAGTTTTACTCAACTATGTTTTTCCTCTTTACCAGTAAGGAGAAATAAAGTCAGCAGGCAGCCCCTGCAGCCCACTCCCTATAGCCTGTGTATCTGTTCACAGGCTCACTTCCACATGCCCTCTACTTCTTCATGATCAGGTAAACAATTTTTTAATCCTTTTGTGGTCGCACACAATTGAGTTTATTTTCACCAATGATGGAATCGTGTGAAGTCCCGCACGTGTAACCGAGTAGTGAGTCTGGCTTTCCTTGAAAATACTTCTATTGTGGAGAGAAAGAAATGATCCCTGCAGGTATCCAAATGGTAAGTCAATACTCCCAACAGGTGTATCCACTGAAAAGGGGCCAACAGGTAAGGCAGCTGGGATCTGTGACTGGTTCACTCCCCCATGGACACCACAGGTCTTTAACAGCATTAGCCAGAGTACATTGTTGAACCTTGGACTCTAGAACAAGTCTATAAAACTAATGCCTTTGTAGCATTACTCCAAGGCTGAACAAATTCCAGTAAGTAATTATTTGACTGCAGAACAGTTTCTGAGATGCTCTTGCTATTGGCGTGCCTGTCCCCTACCAACTATTTTCCAACAGCAGCCAGGGTAAATAAAAACCTGTCTGGTGTAAATCAGAGCCCTGAGTTTAAGCAAGGGAGTCAAGCCCTTCAAAAGGCCATCTTAATTTAGAATAAAACCCATACTCACTTTAGGTCTCAAAGCCTACTTAAGCTGATCCCACCTACCTTTCTGATCTTGCTCCTGGTCAGCCCACTTGGAGGCTCAGGCCTTCTATTGGCTCCAAGGGCAGATAAAGCCCTGAGTCTTAGAACCCACAGTTCTGTCTTTCTGGCATTCCCCTGTCAAGGTTTTTCACTGACTTGACCGCTTCAGGCCTGAATTCCAACTCAGAGAGCATCTGTTAGACTCTTGGCTTCTTGGCCATGACCTCTTTGCTTTCCATCACTAACTCTCCTTATTTCTTCATAGCATACCACCTGCTACAATTTTATTCATCATGTTTCTATTATGCATCTCCCTACACCAGATGAGAAGCTTCATCCCACCACACCAACACTCAGGAAGTGCCTGGCACATGGAAGGTGCTCCGTAACTATCTGCTGGACGATGGATGGATGCATGCATGGACAAATAAAGATCATCTATCTACCTATAGAGTTCAGACAAAAAACTCCATAGTACCCCCCCCTCTCTCTGCCCCTCCCCTACTCACACTCTCTCTCTCAAAAATAAACATTAAAAAAAAGTTATGTTTACTACTCTAATTTCATAATCTAAAGTCATTCTTTCAAAATGTGGAGAATTGGGGTTGCCTGGGTGCATTATTCGGTTAAGCATTTGACTCTTAATTTTGGCTCAGTCATGATCGTAGGGTCATGAGATCGAGCCCCAAGTTGGGCTCTGAGCTGGGTGTGGAGCCTGCTTGAGATTCTCTTTCCCTCTCCTTCTGCCCCACCCCCACTTGCTTGCTCACTCGTGTGCAGGTATGTGCATGTGCACATTCTCTCTCTCTCTCTCTCTCTCTCTCTCTTTCTCTCTCTCTCTCCCTCAAAAAAAATAAAAATAAAAATAAAAATAAAAACAAAAGTATGGGGAATCCAATAGATCTAATATATCTGTTTCTGTCTATTCAAAGTGAGTATTCTGGCACTGAACTACACTAATCTCCTTTAGAGCTGCAACCTCTCTTTCCTCTGTGGAAAGAACGGTATTGTGGTTAAGAGGCTTCCAACCTTGGCTGACAGGAAATCCCTGACCAACAGTGTGACTTTGGGAGGTTATTTAAGCTCTCTAAGACTTAGATTCCTTGTGGGTTCAGCTTTTGTCTTTGACCAGCAAAGATGAGGATGGCAGAAAGGATTACTCAAGACTCCATTCAAGACAAGAGAGGTGAGAGGGAGGCTAAGGGAAGTTTCCCCAAGCTTCTCTCAAGCTCCCATATTCATTAAGCATACATTTAGGGAAACAATAAGTCAGTGGTCTATGTGCAAATAAGAACATATTGAAAACGTGCAGAAAAACAAGTTAAAACAAGATAAAATATTACATGCGATAACATGGTCTAAGGAATTTATGAGCATAGGCAGGACCTAAACCCTCAATATACATTAACTAGAGAAGTGAAGCATGGCCACTGTTTTCAGCAAGGCCAGAAAGCAGTGTTCTGCTTTGCAATGTGTTCCCTATAATCTCCTAACCCAGGACATAGCTGTTTGATTTCCCACATATCCCCCTTTTTTTGGTTGAAGAATATTCTTGTTCATGGGAGCTGAGGAGGGCAATAAGTTGTTGTTGATGACATCTTAAGGAGGCCACTACAGTGTAGATCATTCAAAGGGCTATGAGAAATTTAAAAAAAGATTAACAAGAAGAGAGCTCCAAAAATCCAAATACATAAATCGAGGCCATGGAACCAGTTGGTTGGATTCAACCATTCCACATTTTCAGATAACTCCTGTTCAACTTGTATCTGTGCTTTCTGTTGAATATCTAATAGTTGTTGGTGCAGCTGGGAAGACAGAGCATTCATCTCAGACTGTAAATTGGTGGAAAAAGATCCTTGTAGGTGTTTTTTTTTTACTAAATCCCAGGAGTATAAGACGTATTATATTATAAGGAAGTGACACAAATTTTGTCGTGTTGCTGGTCACATTGTATATTTTGATCAACAAGTGTCTGTTGGTGGTCCCCCATCCGCTCGAGTGCTGTTCTTGCAGCTTGCAGTTTCTGCATGATACTGTTATCAATCTGTGTTTGAGTAATCATTGCTTTGGTGATATTAGTCATTAGTGATTGACTACTTTAGCAGTATGGATAGACTGTCAGGGAGACCACTGCAACAGAGGCTGTGGCTAACATGACAACCAATGAGATAAGGAAGGCAATGAGCCATCCAACAAATCTTTTAGGTCTCCACTTAGAAATGGCTTGGGCTAACTCAATGAAGCCATTGGAAACTTCCCGGGGCCTTGTTAAATTTACTGGCAGCCAAATTTGAGGATGTCTTATTAAGATACACATATGTGAGACAAGAAGTTTGGTATTATAATGGCTGATACAGGCTGTGTACCAAGCCAGAGGAGGTATTTCAAAAACATAATATGGGTTGGCAAATGTTATATTAACAAGCTTAGTGGAAATTATGAAAACATAGGGATGAGATATACAGATCATGACGCTGTCTGAGACATTCTGTGTGAAATTCATATAATAGGTACTGTTATTATTAGCATAATGCCTATGGGAGAGATTGTATTAAAAAAGGGGGGGGGAGGCTGAGACACCATAAGTTGTCTTATGCATTGGGCTATGTGAAACTTTGTTTTCAATTCTTAATATTGGCCTTAAAGTCTGCCATCAGTCCAAAGGATGGAAGATTTGCTAGGTTCTGAAAACCTAATAGGTTTGCCTGCTGAGGTTAAGTGTCCTTTAGGACCCCAGTTAATGAGAGTAAGATTTTGAAAAAATTTCTTTTTATTGGCAAGGGAGGTCTGGCAGGGGATGCCAGATAACTGAAGAACTACTAGGGGACCATATCTTGTTCATCTGGCAATGATCAATGGGGGGTGGGCAGGTGGATAAGAATCATTGGTGGAGGTGTACGTAGCAAAAGAAGCTACTGAAATGAATGTCAAATTTGTTTTATTTTATTTATTTATTTTTTATATATATATGAAATTTATTGACAAATTGGTTTCCATACAACACCCAGTGCTCATCCCAAAAGGTGCCCTCCTCAATACCCATCACCCACCCTCCCCTCCCTCCCACCCTCCATCAACCCTCAGTTTGTTCTCAGTTTTTAACAGTCTCTTATGCTTTGGCTCTCTCCCACTCTAACCTCTTTTTTTTTTTTCCTTCCCCTCCCCCATGGGTTCCTGTTAAGTTTCTCAGGATCCACATAAGAGTGAAACCATATGGTATCTGTCTTTCTCTATATGGCTTATTTCACTTAGCATTACACTCTCCAGTTCCATCCACGTTGCTACAAAAGGCCATATTTCATTTTTTCTCATTGCCACGTAGTATTCCATTGTGTATATATACCACAATTGCTTTATCCATTCATCAGTTGATGGACATTTAGGCTCTTTCCATAATTTGGCTATTGTTGAGAGTGCTGCTATGAACATTGGGGTACAAGTGCCCCTATGCATCAGTACTTCTGTATCCCTTGGATAAATTCCTAGCAGTGCTATTGCTGGGTCATAGGGTAGGTCTATTTTTAATTTTCTGAGGAACCTCCACACTGCTTTCCAGAGCGGCTGCACCAATTTGCATTCCCACCAACAGTGCAAGAGGGTTCCCATTTCTCCACATCCTCTCGAGCATCTATAGTCTCCTGACTTGTTCATTTTGGCCATTCTGACTGGCGTGAGGTGATACCTGAGTGTGGTTTTGATTTGTATTTCCCTGATAAGGAGCGACGCTGAACATCTTTTCATGTGCCTGTTGGCCATCTGGATGTCTTCTTTAGAGAAGTGTCTATTCATGTTTTCTGCCCATTTCTTCACTGGGTTATTTGTTTTTTGGGTGTGGAGTTTGGTGAGCTCTTTATAGATTTTAGATACTAGCCCTTTGTCCGATATGTCATTTGCAAATATCTTTTCCCATTCCGTTGGTTGCCTTTTAGTTTTGTTGGTTGTTTCCTTTGCTGTGCAGAAGCTTTTTATCTTCACAAGGTCCCAGTAATTCACTTTTGCTTTTAATTCCCTTGCCTTTGGGGATGTGTCAAGTAAGAGATTGCTACGGCTGAGGTCAGAGAGGTCTTTTCCTGCTTTCTCCTCTAAGGTTTTGATGGTTACCTGTCTCACATTTAGGTCCTTTATCCATTTTGAGTTTATTTTTGTAAATGGTGTGAGAAAGTGGTCTAGTTTCAACCTTCTGCATGTTGCTGTCCAGTTATCCCAGCACCATTTGTTAAAGAGGCTGTCTTTTTTCCATTGGATGTTCTTTCCTGCTTTGTCAAAGATGAGTTGGCCATACGTTTGTGGGTCTAGTTCTGGGGTTTCTATTCTATTCCATTGGTCTGTGTGTCTGTTTTTGTGCCAATACCATGCTGTCTTGATGATGACAGCTTTGTAGTAGAGGCTAAAGTCTGGGATTGTGATGCCTCCTGCTTTGGTCTTCTTCTTCAAAATTCCTTTGGCTATTCGGGGCCTTTTGTGGTTCCATATGAATTTTAGGATTGCTTGCTCTAGCTTTGAGAAGAATGCTGGTGCAATTTTGATTGGGATTGCATTGAATGTGTAGATAGCTTTGGGTAGTATTGACATTTTGACAATATTTATTTTTCCAATCCATGAGCAGGGAATGTCTTTCCATTTCTTTAAGTCTTCTTCAATTACCTTCATAAGCTTTCTATAGTTTTCAGCATACAGATCCTTTACATCTTTGGTTAGATTTATTCCTAGGTATTTTATGCTTCTTGGTGCAATTGTGAATGGGATCATTTTCTTTATTTGTCTTTCTGTTGCTTCATTGTTAGTGTATAAGAATGCAACTGATTTCTGTACATTGATTTTGTATCCTGCAACTTTGCTGAATTCATGTATCAGTTCTAGCAGACTTTTGGTGGAGTCTATCGGATTTTCCATGTATAATATCATGTCATCTGCAAAAAGCGAAAGCTTGACTTCATCTTTGCCAATTTTGATGCCTTTGATTTCCTTTTGTTGTCTGATTGCTGATGCTAGAACTTCCAGCACTATGTTAAACAACAGCGGTGAGAGTGGGCATCCCTGTCGTGTTCCTGATCTCTGGGAAAAAGCTCTCAGTTTTTCCCCGTTGAGGATGATGTTAGCTGTGGGCTTTTCATAAATGGCTTTTATGATCTTTAAGTATGTTCCTTCTATCCCGACTTTCTCAAGGGTTTTTATTAAGAAAGGGTGCTGGATTTTGTCAAAGGCCTTTTCTGCCTCGATTGACAGGATCATATGGTTCTTCTCTTTTTTTTTGTTAATGTGATGTATCACGTTGATTGATTTGTGAATGTTGAACCAGCCCTGCATCCCAGGAATGAATCCCACTTGATCATGGTGAATAATTCTTTTTATATGCTGTTGAATTCGATTTGCTAGTATCTTATTGAGAATTTTTGCATCCATATTCATCAGGGATATTGGCCTGTAGTTCTCTTTTTTTACTGGGTCTCTGTCTGGTTTAGGAATCAAAGTAATACTGGCTTCATAGAATGAGTCTGGAAGTTTTCCTTCCCTTTCTATTTCTTGGAATAGCTTGAGAAGGATAGGTATTATCTCTGCTTTAAACATCTGGTAGAACTCCCCTGGGAAGCCATCTGGTCCTGGACTCTTATTTGTTGGGAGATTTTTGATAACCAATTCAATTTCTTCGCTGGTTATGGGTCTGTTCAAGCTTTCTATTTCCTCCTGATTGAGTTTTGGAAGAGTGTGGGTGTTCAGGAATTTGTCCATTTCTTCCAGGTTGTCCAATTTGTTGGCATATAATTTTTCATAGTATTCCCTGATAATTGTTTGTATCTCTGAGGGATTGGTTGTAATAATTCCATTTTCATTCATGATTTTATCTATTTGGGTCATCTCCCTTTTCTTTTTGAGAAGCCTGGCTAGAGGTTTGTCAATTTTGTTTATTTTTTCAAAAAAACAACTCTTGGTTTCGTTGATCTGCTCTACAGTTTTTTTAGATTCTATATTGTTTATTTCTGCTCTGATCTTTATTATTTCTCTTCTTCTGCTGGGTTTAGGCTGCCTTTGCTGTTCTGCTTCTATTTCCTTTAGGTGTGCTGTTAGATTTTGTACTTGGGATTTTTCTTGTTTCTTGAGATAGGCCTGGATTGCAATGTATTTTCCTCTCAGGACTGCCTTCGCTGCATCCCAAAGCGTTTGGATTGTTGTATTTTCATTTTCGTTTGTTTCCATATATTTTTTTATTTCTTCTCTAATTGCCTGGTTGACCCACTCATTCGTTAGTAGGGTGTTCTTTAACCTCCATGCTTTTGGAGGTTTTCCAGACTTTTTCCTGTGGTTGATTTCAAGCTTCATAGCATTGTGGTCTGAAAGTATGCATGGTATAATTTCAATTCTTGTAAACTTATGAAGGGCTGTTTTGTGACCCAGTATATGATCTATCTTGGAGAATGTCCCATGTGCACTCGAGAAGAAAGTATATTCTGTTGCTTTGGGATGCAGAGTTCTAAATATATCTGTCAAGTCCATCTGATCCAATGTCTCATTCAGGGCCCTTGTTTCTTTATTGACCATGTGTCTAGATGATCTATCCATTTCTGTAAGTGGGGTGTTAAAGTCCCCTGCAATTACCACATTCTTATCAATAAGGTTGCTTCTGTTTATGAGTAATTGTTTTATATATTTGGGGGCTCCGGTATTAGGCGCATAGACATTTATAATTGTTAGCTCTTCCTGATGGATAGACCCTGTAACTATTGTATAATGTCCTTCTTCATCTCTTGTTACAGCCTTTAATTTAAAGTCTAGTTTGTCTGATATAAGTATGGCTACTCCTGCTTTCTTTTGGCTTCCAGTAGCATGATAAATAGTTCTCCATCCCCTCACTCTGAATCTAAAGGTGTCCTCAGGTCTAAAATGAGTCTCTTGTAGACAGCAAATAGATGGGTCTTGTTTTTTTATCCATTCTGATACCCTATGTCTTTTGGTTGGCGCATTTAATCCATTTACATTCAGTGTTATTATAGAAAGATACGGGTTTAGAGTCATTGTGATGTCTGTATGTTTTATGCTTGTAGTGATGTCTCTGGTACTTTGTCTCACAGGGTCCCCCTTAGGATCTCTTGTAGGGCTGGTTTAGTGGTGACAAATTCCTTCAGTTTTTGTTTGTTTGGGAAGACCTTTATCTCTCCTTCTATTCTAAATGACAGACTTGCTGGATAAAGGATTCTCGGCTGCATATTTTTTCTGTCTAGCACACTGAAAATCTCGTGCCAATTCTTTCTGGCCTGCCAAGTTTCAAAGGAGAGATCAGTCACGAGTCTTATAGGTCTCCCTTTATATGTGAGGGCACGTTTACCCCTTGCTGCTTTCAGAATTTTCTCTTTATCCTTGTATTTTGCCAGTTTCACTATGATATGTCGTGCAGAAGATCGGTTCAAGTTACGTCTGAAGGGAGTTCTCTGTGCCTCTTGGATTTCAATGCCTTTTTCCTTCCCCAGTTCAGGGAAGTTCTCAGCTATTATTTCTTCAAGTACCCCTTCAGCACCTTTCCCTCTCTCTTCCTCCTCTGGGATACCAATTATGCGTATATTATTTCTTTTTAGTGTATCACTTAGTTCTCTAATTTTCCCCTCATACTCCTGGATTTTTTTATCTCTCTTTTTCTCAGCTTCCTCTTTTTCCATAACTTTATCTTCTAGTTCACCTATTCTCTCCTCTGCCTCTTCAATCCAAGCCGTGGTGGTTTCCATTTTGTTTTGCATTTCATTTAAAGCGTTTTTCAGCTCCTCGTGACTGTTCCTTAGTCCCTTGATCTCTGTAGCAAGAGATTCTCTGCTGTCCTGTATACTGTTTTCAAGCCCAGCGATTAATTTTATGACTATTATTCTAAATTCACTTTCTGTTATATTATTTAAATCCTTTTTGATCAGCTCATTAGCTGTTGTTATTTCCTGGAGATTCTTCTGAGGGGAATTCTTCCGCTTGGTCATTTTGGATAGTCCCTGGTGTGGTGAGGACCTGCAGGGCACTTCCCCTGTGCTGTGGTGTATAACTGGAGTTGGTGGGCGGGGCCACAGTCAGTCCTGATGTCTGCCCCCAGCCCACTGCTGGGGCCACAGTCAGACTGGTGTGTGCCTTCTCTTCCCCTCTCCTAGGGGCGGGATTCACTGTGGGGTGGCGTGGCCCGTCTGGGCTACTTGCACAATGCCAGGCTTGTGATGCTGGGGATCTGGCGTATTAGCTGGGGTGGGTAGGCAAGGTGCACGGTGGCAGGGGGGGCAGGCTTAGCTCGCTTCTCCTTAGGTGATCCACTTCAGGAGGGGCCCTGTGGCAGCCGGAGGGAGTCAGATCCGCTGCCAGAGGTTTGGCTCCGCAGAAGCACAGAGTTGGGTGTTTGCGTGGAGCGAGCAATTTCCCTGGCAGGAACCGGTTCCCTTTGGGATTTTGGCTGGGGGATGGGCAGGGGAGATGGCGCTGGCGAGCGCCTTTGTTCCCCACCAAACTGAGCTCTGTCGTCCGGGGGCTCCGCAGCTCTCCCTCCCTTTGTCCTCCAGCCTTCCCGCTTTCCGAGCAGAGCTGTTAACTTATGACCTCCCAGACGCTAAGTCACGCTTGCTGTCGGAACACAGTCCGTCAGGCCCCTCCGCTTTTGCAAGCCAGACTCAGGGACTCTGCTTGGCCGGCGAGCTGCCCCTCTGGCCCGGCTCCCTCCCGCCAGTCTGTGGAGCACGCACCGCCTTGCCGCCCTTCCTACCCTCTTCCATGGGCCTCTCGTCTGCGCTTGGGTCTGGCGACTCCGTTCTGGTAATCCTCTGGTGGTTTTCTGGGTTATTTAGTCAGGTGTAGGTGGAATCTAAGTGATCAGCAGGACACGCGGTGAGCCCAGCGTCCTCCTACGCCGCCATCTTCCCCTCGAGACTCAAATTTGTTTTATAGTTTTTGTTTAGGCATGTAGTGAAGATATATCTGTGCTGTGATTTTTAAACATTCAGAAGTGTTCATAGTGTTACACAAATAGGAGGGAAAGGTGACACAAAAGGAACAGAAGTATTCAGCTTTAAGCAATCTCTCCATTCAGTAAGAGGGCCTTTTGGCGGAAGCCAGATGTCTCCAGTCCAAAAAGAATCATTAATGGTTAGTGGTGGGACGCAGAGCCACGACTAACCAGTAATGTAACCAACTTAAAGAAAGTGGGGGGGGGGGTCTATGATATTAGCCCAATGAAATGATGAAAAAGCAATAGAGGTCTGGATAAAGAGAAACATTAAGAAAAACATTACCTTAGCCAAGTTTTGAGAAACCACAGCTAAATATGCTAAAAACCTGTTTTCTGGGGTTGGTGGTGCTCCAACATGGTGCATGACTTCAGTGGCATTTTGATTAAGCTTCTTAAGTTGTCCCCAGGTGACATCATTTGCCTTGGTCGTTCATAGGCATGGTCTCCTCTATTGTCCTTGTAAGGATAAATTAGCCATTGGAGAAAGAGAGGTGAAGGGCTGATCCTTCCAACTCATGATACGGTTATAATCAAATGGGCAGGCACCCTGTGTGGTCCTGATGGGAGAAGAACATGTGCATATTGCCTTCCCCGTGTTATCAGTTCATAAGGTTCTTTCCAAGAATTATTGCCTTGTATGTCTTTGAGTAAAACCTTGGTTCATGGAGTCGAGCCAGGAGATGGTTTAAAATGCTGTTTGGCAGCTGTGAGTCCTTGGAAAACACAATTTTAAAAAATTAGAGTGTATAAGGCTTTACGTAGTGAATTCCAAGGGGAGGAATTATGTGGGTTTCCCCTTTTTTGTTTATGAAGCATTTCTTTTAAACTGGCATGTGTACATTCTATAATAGCTTGTCCAGTAAAGTCATTTAGTTGTTAGCAAAATTTAGCTCCTTCAACACTGAGAAGTTTTAAATAAGTCATCAAAGACCTGAAAAACACAAAACATAAGCTTTGGTTTTCCTGGCGGACAAAAAAAAGGAAAAATGAAAACACCTTGTTTACATTTTCTTATTAAGAGCAGATCACAGTCCAAGAAAACTTTGTAATTTGAATAGAGGGGAAAGCAGAATTCCAATTTTATACCAGTGTACTTTTAAAATTCATTCATTCCGGGGCGCCTGGGTGGCGCAGTCGGTTAAGCGTCCGACTTCAGCCAGGTCACGATCTCGCGGTCCGGGAGTTCGAGCCCCGCGTCAGGCTCTGGGCTGATGGCTCAGAGCCTGGAGCCTGTTTCTGATTCTGTGTCTCCCTCTCTCTCTGCCCCTCCCCCGTTCATGCTCTGTCTCTCTCTGTCCCAAAAATAAATAAACGTTGAAAAAAAAAATTTTAAAATTCATTCATTCCAACCTTGGTCCATCCTGACCACACATAAAATTTATTTTCAAAGATTTCCTTTCATGAACCTTCTATAACTTTCCTTGCATTCAGATTTTGCCCCACGTCATTTCTCTCCAAACAACCAGTCTCATTTAGGACAAAATTACATTCTTTTACCTTTTAGTAAAAAATGTATTTCGTTCCTTATATCTTTCTTACATACCTCGTACTTTCCTACATACAGAGTTGCTTTCCTTATTTCCATCAGTCTTAAGTACACTTAGCAGAATTTTAACTCTTAGAAACCTTAGCCTCCAATGAAAACTTAGTAACCAATTGAGAACCGTTACAACAATTTTTAGTTGGTAAATTTATCAAGTAAGCACAAAGAAGGTTTTCCATAGTAAAATCTTTAAAAAGCATGAAGCATGTTTACCAGACCCAAATAGACTTGGTTGTTCTGCAATAAGCACAAACCTACATCTACTAATCAGTGCCTTAGCTTTTTATCTTATTAGATATCCGAAGAATTCAATCCCATTTATGGTGCAAATAAAACTTTTTTTTTTCAACGTTTATTTATTTTTGGGACACAGAGAGACAGAGCATGAACGGGGGAGGGGCAGAGAGAGAGGGAGACACAGAATCGGAAACAGGCTCCAGGCTCTGAGCCATCAGCCCAGAGCCTGACGCAGGGCTCAAACTCACGGACTGCGAGATCATGACCTGGCTAAAGTCGGACGCTTAACCAACTGCGCCACCCAGGCGCCCCACAAATAAAACTGTAAAGTTTCAGGTTACCAAAGACTTTGAAAGCTATCTCAATTACCCATGAAAAATTTGAGACAGAATTAACTATTATTCTAAGTCATCCTTTCGCTAACAAATTACAACAGAGATAACATGAGATTATTTGGCCTTTAGCAAACCAAGATAGAATAAAAAGTTTTTTATTTAATGCTGATAAACAGGTCTGTATCAAACCAACAAACTTAGATTAGCTTAAACATCCAATACATTCTGTATCCACTAAAAAGTTAATTTGTTAGGGGCACCTGGGTGGCTCAGTTGGTTAAGCATCTGATTTCGGCCTAGGTCATGATCTCATCAGTTCCAAGTTTGAGCCCTGTGTTGGGCTATGTGCTGACAGCTCAGAGCCTGAAGCCTGCTTCAGATTATGTGCCTCTCTCTCTTTGCTCTTCCCCCACTCACACTCTGTCTCTCTCTCAAAAATAAAATAACACATTAAAAGATAATTTGTTGTTCCCATTGTAACTTTTTACCTGGGACACCAGTGGGGGAATCTGAAGTAGGTGGTCCAAGGGGGTGCTCTTTGCTTCATGACATTGAGGATAAGAGGAGGAACATATGGTGCCTGAGGCACTGAGGAGCCAGTATGCAGGGAGCACCCCAGGTGGTACAGAAACAGGAGCAGGGGGAGGGGAAGGCAGAAGATGTGAGGTGCTAATAGAAGTCAGAGAAAGAGGACTCCTGGTTCTAAACCTTGTCAGCTCAGACAGAGGAGCAGGCACCAGGTTTTTGTTTTGTTTGTTTTCCACCAACTAGTGGAATTAGGCAGTCCATGTCAGGCTGGAGAAGACAGGGAATTTCCTGAAACAAAGGGAGTTTCAGCAGCTGCTTGGGAATATTCTTTAAAGTTGCCATCTTGAGGTAGACTAACCACAGTTGGCTCCAATTATCATAGCCATTAACCTGGGAAATGAATGAGGGACAGGCCCTCACCTTTATTAAAAACAGTAGGAGAAAGTCAGCATCCCCTTCATTATGGATGGCCTGTGTTTCCTCCAGCAACTGTGTTCTATTAGGAGGTGGCATATTTAGATAATTATTATCCAATATATCAGGAGGGAGTTTACTGGTCTTGTTCCTGACCAAACACACTCTGCAAGAGGCCCATGGGTCCAGGTCCTGATTTAGAGCCATGAAGGCCTAGACCTAGGGTACCTCTGTCCATTTGCCCTGTTTAATAAGGTCATGTAGTGTTACAGGAGATCATTTCCTTCCCAAAATTTTCAGTCTGAATTGTTTCCAGTGGGTTAAAAAGGCATCCCAAGGGAGAGTCCTTGGAGACCAAAGACAAGCTTCCATATTCCTCCTCGAGAGAGGCCTTGCTGAGAAGGCCAAGAAGAAACTGCTGTTTCAACCCATGGAAAACACTGGAAAAGCTTTGCAAGGGGGAATTACCCAATTTTGTAATGTAGGTAGTTGGTAGGGGACATTGATAGAAAACAATAAAGACAGAAATCCATCATGATCTAAGTGACATTCCAACACATATAGAAAAGTGAGGTGAGAGCCCCCTAGATATACATTAACTAGGTAAGGAAAGCATGGTCTGCTGTTTTCAGCAAGGCCAGAAAGCAGTGTTCTGCTTTGCAATGTGTTCCCCATGGTTTCCTAACCCAGGACATAGCTATTTGATTCCCCAAAATTCCTTATCTGTAATATAGGAAAAAAAATGATACTATCTCTCTGGCATGGCTATGGTAAGAACTTTAAAATTATAGTAACACAAGTAAAGCACTTAGAAATTGAGCCCAATATATTTGAGCCTTTAATAAGTGTTAGCTGCTTATTGTTTGACTTAATTCATTTGGGGGCCCATGGTTTCCTTGCATGGTAATTTCCATAAGAGGGCAAATATTAACATGTAAGCCTTGAAAATATCAGAGAAAGAAAAAATGCAGTTTAAACTGTGAGTAGCAGTGCTCGCTTCGGCAGCACATATACTAAACTGTGAGTAGCATAAACTCATAAGCAAATGTAGCTATCACTTTGTGAAATAAATTAAAACAAACAGATTTTGAAAATGTGCAAGATAACCATGTGTAAGGACATTTTATGATAATAGAATTGTGTAAGGCACCCAGGTAGTTCAATTAAACAAAACAAAAAATGTTTACTTTGCAATTACCAATAAATGGAATCCTAAACAAATTTTAAAGATCCATTGCATTTTTAACCTTTGACTTATATTCTATCAGAGCATTATGAACATCATAAACCAGGAATGGCAAAAGGTTTCATCTTTTAGCCAACTATTATCAATTGGAACTCTTTGAAAAATGTTAAGAAGGATTCTGAGGACACATTTTGGTTCATTGGAAAGAGTTTCCTGATCAATTATTAGCACACACTACAGATATACAGGGAAAGTGATGCTGCACATGCCATAGAATTACTCTTCCTTGTAATTCCAAATTTGTAATTCCAAAATAGTTTACAAGTGCCAGAAAATAGACAGCCATATAGCAAACAGTTTGGAACCAAAGGTCTGTCTGTGTTGTCAGTGAGATCTGCTGGAGATAATGACCAGGGCTTTCATTGGCTACTTCGTTCACCTCCTCTTTCCATTGTTAAGCACTTAGATGTAGCCTGATGCTCGACTTACCTTAGCGGGTCCTATATCAAGGGAACCGAGGGACAGGATCAGTGTACATCCTGTCCTTGTTTGTGGCACACATCTGAGGCTTCAGAATCACAAAGAATCCTGCAAGAAAAGCCTAAAATAAGCAGAGTCATCGAGTGTCAACAAATAGAAAGCAACAATCAAGGTCTCATAAAACCACTTGCCTGGAATCTTGTGAGTATTACCCAAAAGTCCTTATATGGAATCACCAGATTAGTTTCCTTCAAGGAGAACATAAAGCAAGGTCAGGAAGATGGAATGAAAGCTGATTACTTTCTACAGCTCATAAAGGAGAAATCTGTTTTTCAAATTTCTGAAGGAGAAAAAAGATACTTTTCTGCCCCTAGTCCCAAATTTCCCAAGGCCTCTGTCCATTGGTCCTATGGTGGCCTTACTGGATTAAAGTATAACTCTTTCCTCAGAATTAACTTAAATTCTCTCTGAGCACACTATTGCCAGGTCTTTCCCCTCCCTGCAGGTGGGAGACACTGCTGGTCTACCTCCACAGAGTAAGGCTCCCAATCTGTGTCTGTCAAATAACAGAGACCATCCTAAAACAGGGTTCAGACGAACCAAGACACTTAGGTCTCAGGTTCTCTGCCAAGGGTGTCATGACTGAGCCAGATTTCCCTGCCTGTTCAATGGACGTTGTTTTGAAAAAGTTGAAGGGCACAGTAGGAGCAGATTCAGGAGTCCAGGCAAGCAGCCTACAGGGATGACCATAGGCCTTCTTTGCCTTTCTGTGGCTACAGAAAGAATTCTCTCCTCCTAACTTACTATCTTCAGAAAAGGTTCAGGCTAGGCAACCATAGACATTTAGTTCTGGGAGTGGAAGGACAATGCGCAGGCTCTCTGGAGCCTCAGGCCAGGGAGCTGTGACATTGAGTTGTGACATTCCAAAGCCACAGGAGAAACAGGAGCCTGAGGTAGTGCAGGGCATCTTGCATAACCCACATCTTGCATAAGTGAGGCTCAGAGGTTCTCTGAAAGCTTCACCCTTTACCTCAGTAACAGGTTGTCCCGTTACTGAAACCCCACCCCTTCCCGAGATGCCAGAACTTGGGTGGTGGAGACAGTCCCTGTGTGGCCAGCATGATCAAGTGAGTGAACTGCATCAGGTCAATTCTGTGACATTCCAGAGCTGAAGTTCTCCCCTCAGGTGGGCACTAGTAATGTTAACTACTACCCCCAGTAACCTCCTGAAAGCTGCTCTACAGGGCAGTGTGGGCTCCTGGGCCCTTCACCTTGCCTTGGGGCCCAACAAAGTTGTGTCAGAATGCAGTAAATAGGCGGATGGGGAAGCAAGATACATCCCTGGCCCAAAGGGACACATTCACATTCCACCAAGACAGGGGACTGGAACTAGGGGCCTGCAGGGGGGCACTCATGGGCTAGTGTCCTGGGCAAGTCCTATCTCATGCATGCCTCCACTGGCTTAGCTGTGATTGAGGATGGACCCAGAGGGCTTGAAATCAGGAGGAAACTCCCACCTTCACAGTGCACAGGAGAGCTGACCACATGCCAATTCCATTTTCCCACAACGAAATACACAGGCTGGGGCTTTGTCTATAAGTAGTAGCAATGACGATATGCTGTTGGGGTTAAGGTCGCACAGAAGGCAAGCTGTGATTCAGGAAGAAAAAGATGTGTCTTCCTATTTGATGGGTAGATAAGCACATTTAAAGTCAGTTAATGACAATAACAAAAACCAGGATCCCACTCTGTGCCAGTTATCAGACCAGCACTGTGGAGGCCCTGAGATAAATGGAATGTGGTTCCTGAGATCGAGAAGCTGTTTATAGATTTCCAGGGCACCACTATTTTCCTGTGTCATGGAAATTGTTTTCACCAAACTTATTATGTTTAGATGATCTTTTAAGAAAGAATTTGGTTTTTAAATAAATGTTATTTAATTTTTCAATCAATGTAAGAAGTGTTAAAAGTTTAAAACCCAGGCGAGTCCTTTCTGCTGGTGTACAGAATAATAGTTTCTTCCCTTAAGCCAAAAATAATAGATTAATGAACTGGTTCCAATAACAAAACAAACAAAATTGCTTGAAAATCCCGCCAATGCAAAGAAATTCTATTACATACAACAAGCATACTTTTGGGCCAGGAATGTATCTTGCTTCCCCATCCACCTAAATGTGAAGCTGAGCATGAGGAAGAAAAAAGGACATTTAAAGGTACCCAGGGGAAAAAAGGCTTGGTGTAGCAGGGCACCGACCACTGCTGGGTGTGGTGGGGAAAATGCCCACCTCCTCGCCTGTGAAGGTCAGAAGCAGGGACCTGAGGGAACTGAAGATAAACAGCCCTGTTGTGAACTTGGATTCTTTAAAATATTCTGAAAAAAAAAGTGTTCTGAAGAAAACTTGTCTCTCTGTACCAGGAGACAGTGAGGAAGCTTGACTATGTTTTCATGGGTTATGGATGGAAAAAAGTGTCCCCTAAAGATTTGTAAGCTTGAGTCTGTGCTACAGATCAAATTCTACAACCCACTGGGCCCAGCAACCCCAAAACAATAAATTAACATAAAAATAAGTCACAAATTAGAAATAGCTCTGGTCCACCTCACAGGGGCACATCCAAACCTCGGACAGACAAGCCCGCAACCAGACCACATAGGACTCTGACATGTGTCCCCACAGAAAACAAACTGACAACTCCAAAATTAAAACCTCATTTATAAAGAACCAGCAGAAAGGGCAAACAGCATATGAAGACTTCTTAGAACTTTAGGTAATATGACTATGAAGCCATCAATATTTTAAAGTTTATATTAGGCATAGCCAGAGACAGAATTGTATGTTTAGAGAAGCAAATACCCTGAACAAGCCAATAGTTATAGAACGTCCTTTTAAAAAACTATACAGGGGCGCCTGGGTGGCGCAGTCGGTTAAGCGTCCGACTTCAGCCAGGTCACGATCTCGCGGTCCGTGAGTTCGAGCCCCGCGTCGGGCTCTGGGCTGATGGCTCAGAGCCTGGAGCCTGTTTCCAATTCTGTGTCTCCCTCTCTCTCTGCCCCTCCCCCGTTCATGCTCTGTCTCTCTCTGTCCCAAAAATAAATAAACGTTGAAAAAAAAAATAAAAAACTATACAAAATATTTTTCAAATATATCTTGTATTTGATGTGGTACTGGAACCCATGTGAGGCTGGAACCCACCAACCTTGAGATCACAACCTGAGCCAAAATCAAGGGTCAGATGCTCAACCAACTAAACAACCCAGGTGCCCCTACATGAATTTTTGTTTAAATAGTGTGAAGAACACCTATAAACATTCTCCTAGATTCAACAAGGAATAAGATTTTGCTGCACCTATTCCCCACCATTTTCCTCTATTTACAAATAAATGTATAATATTTTAAAGGAACATCAGAATGTAAACTGAGGTCACTGTGACACTTCACCTCCTACATACTGCAGTTGATATTTCCTAAAAGTAAGGACATTCTCTTCTCTTATTAGAACACCACTAGGCAGGCAATCTATGTTCAGACTTCCCCAACTTGCCCAATAATGTCCTGTAAAGCTGCTTTTTTTCCTGTTAAGAACTCAGTAAACATCCTTGCGTTGCCTTTTGTTATGTTTCTTTTGTCTCTTATAAATCTGGATCAGTACCCCTGGCCCAAACCATTTTGTTCTCTTTTGTTGTCTATTTCCCTGATATTGATTCTTTTGAAAAATTCAAGCCAGTTATTTCACAGAACAGCCCACATTCTGGTTGCATCCAATTAGTTCTTGATGATGAAATTCAGGCTAGACATTGTTACTAGAAAATGCCCCAGGTGATGCCTCTGATATCTGGCTACATCGCAGCTGGCACACAATCCAGGTCATTCTGCTATCAGGAATGCTAATTTACACTTGGTGGAGGTCATCACCTCCCCATCTCTTCATTAGAAAGTACATTTTACCCTCTATAATCTGCTGTGAGTGGATACTTTGTGTGAATATCCTATTTCTCTCAACACTGTATCTAATGGTGGTTAGCATCCCCTGGTGCTGTTTTTATATCTACCGTTCCTTTTACATTTATTAGCTGTATTCATCCACAAAGAAGATCAGCTGAAATGCTTTAAAAGCAGTCACAGAGCCCAGCAGAGCAAACAAAAATGTTGTCTGGAGGATCCTACCTTCAAAATAGAACTAAAGAAGGTCCACATATCAAGTGTTCCTGACCATAAATTGTGCTGAGAAGCCAGAGCAAATGTGCTGAAGTATGAATATGCAGGACTGACCTGCTGAATGAAGAGGCACGAGCTCAGGGGCAACAGGTAGCTCTCTCAACATCTGACCTCCCAGTCTGGGGCCATGAAAACCCTGGAGTCATTTTGATTGAAGATGCAATTTCAGTATACCCACATAAACGAAGTACAGCCACAAGATTTATTATTTAGAGATCCCAGAAGGGAGGTGATGCAATGAGCCCAGGGAAGGGCTGTCTTCAGTCCCAGGTCACCAGCAAGCAGGAGATCAAGAGCGGGGTAGCAAGCATCTCTTACAAGATGATCAGGATGGTCGTCACTGACTTTTCGTGGGCCTAACCCTAAGTGGTTATTTTAGAAGATGCCCTGGTAAAAGTCAAGCAGGAACTTATGGTGGGCATCCTAAAATGAATTTCAGACCCTGGGTGTGAGCTAGTTGTCATACTGTGAAATCCCTGGGCAGCAACTCAAAATAGCTGTTTTCACATCACAAGTGACCCCTCAATGCCTAGACTTTAGTCTTTAGGGAAACTCATGGGCACTGTCCAGACAGCAGAGATAATGAAAGCTGCTGACATGGATTGGTCACCCAGCACGTGAAACATATGAGCAAAGCATAAATGCCAAACAACAATATAATTCAACGAACAACAGTTCGAAATCCTGTCAAATCTTTCCCCTCATTTGTTGCAGTCCAGCCAAGAAAATAAATCAAAGCCCTTGGATAAGATAGTTGTACCTGTTGGGCTGTCTGAACTTGTCCAGAATTATTAATACATATGCATCAGGGGGTGGCCTTTATAGGACACACACCTCCTTGCTGGGCCAATAAGTAATCTAAAGCCACATGGTTATCTAAAACCATCTGTATTAAGAAATCACTAAGAAATGCACTAACAAACAAGACTATTAGAGGGCTTAACAGGGAGATTATGGAGCCCTGAGCAGTGACTATGGGGAAGGGTGGTGTGGGAAGGTGACCCTGGGGCTTTGTTCTTGAAGTGGGGAGTGCTATGCCAGGTGCACCTCCAGCCAGGGAAGGGTCCTCTCAACAGAAATTAAAATCACTAACTCCTAGTAGGATGCATGATATGGACCAATCTAACAGGTGTGATGACAGCAAGCAATTGAGTGATGTGTTAAAAGGGCCCCACAAAGTGGTAAGACTGGACACATACCTTGGCTTCCCAAAACTTAAAGGCACAGCAGAGAGCAGCCTGCCTCACAGTCAAGTAGCAAGCAAGGGGGCCTGGGATAAACATAGCTAACTATGCCAAATGGGGATCAACAGCAGGGGATTCTGATAAATAAATTCTGTTCAGTTCACAACCAAGTCCCGAGGAGTATTCACCATCAACTGCCATGTGTTCCTGGATGTCATCTCTGCTACAGGAGAAGATCACAGAGATAGCATTCAGGATGAGGCTGTGTCCTGGGGTGTCATGGGCTAGGGTTCTATCATGTCCAGAATCCTCAAGTCCCATACTGTTGGTATGGTCATGTCTCAGATTTCATGCCATTGTGGACATGGGCATTGCCATCTCCAGCATAGCCACAGTCAAAGGGAGCCATGCTATAGTAGAGTGGCTCTCCCAGGGAGCCACTTAGGAGGGGGACTGAGGGGCCAAGAGGTCTAACAGGGTCTCATGGATTTAAAACGCCCTGATTAAGGTTTGCTTGCCCTGCCAGGAGAATTTATCACAAATTCTCAATAAATTTTGGGGGTCCTCAGAGATGCACCTCACAAATGATTGGGTGGTGCTCTCCTCCAAGGCATGAGTCTCCATCATTGAACAGAACAGCTGGAGGCACATGTATAGCCGTGGTTTTAAGAAAATTTAGTGATATGCGCTTGGCAGTTTGATGTTTGGCCTTGTCTTGCCAGAGATTGGTGTGAACTGCATACACCTATCAGCCAATTAGCATTGAAATTAGGGCAGTGTAATGGCCTGTTCCCAGAGGTGAGGATGCTGATGATCATTTGGGCAGGGCTGGTGGCCTTTAAGCATTTGTGCCATTGGTCCCATTTAAGAGAGAGGGCTTGAATTGCCGGCTAGTATCCACATGTGGCGTCCTTTCAGGTGTAGCCCCTCCAGAACTGACTTCCAACACTAGCCTTCCCCTGACTCTGGGTGCAATTGCAGGCGAGTGGCCAGGCAGTTTCAGCAACTCTCTAGTGTTGCCTCTCTGGGATCCAGGCGAAGCCCCATGACCCAGATGGCATGGCACACGAGGCACAGAGTAAGACCAGCAGCAGCAAACATCTGTAAGCATAATTTCATGCCTGTGCACTGACTGCTCCTCGTAGTGATTTACTATGGGATCATTGTGGGTCAGCTGCTTGCTGGTAACCTCCTCCAAAGTGGAATAGGACAAAGTGTTGTGACTGTCACAACACACCATCATCTAACACTCTGGTGTCAGGCATCCTGAGCTCCTTATCGGCTTTTAGGGTCTCACTTCTTGTGGGGAGGTGTGGTTAGGAAAAATGAGCTATCCACTGAAGCCACTAAACTTCGGAATTTCAGCTGGAATTTGCATATCAAGTGGGTAAGTGTGGCCCAGCAGCAGTAGAGGGGGTCTTTGTTTTTCTAATGGGCCAGGACTACCTACAACCAGGGTATCATCACTAACCACCTGTCCCCCATTGGGTCACCAGTGAATATTGGAAAGCAAGATGTTTGACGTTTGAAATCGGGAAGGGGACTCAAAAATGTTGGAAAACATGTAAATAATATCTCCCATAAGGTGAAGGCATTAGATTCGTGAGATAAGAATCAGGCAGCAGGGCCAGACAAGCCCATTGGTGTGAGGAGAGTGGTGGCCATATGGCCAAGAGTTTAAAGTGTCCCTGCAGCAACGAAGTTCATTTAGGAGTCCGTGTGTTGCCCTGTCACTTAAGGAGCAAAGACTTTAAAAGACCACTGTGACATTCAATAATGCTAGAGGATGGTGGTGGTATGGGATGTGAAATTTCCATTGGATGTCCTGCAGGAGGGCCCAGGGCAGTAAAATGAGATCCTTGAACTGAGTCAGTGGTATCAAGAGGGCTGAATGGGGGCAGGACATACTTAGAAAAGAAATATTATCTGCTCTATGAAAGTGTTCCTTGTGGGTGTAGCAAGCAGTAGTCTGGTAAAAGTATCCACACAGGTAATAGTGAAGTGGGTAGTGCCCACTAACAGAGGAAGTGGTCCTATGAAATCAAACTGCCAGTGGCTGAAAAGGCAGTCCCCTCCCTGAACTGAAGCATGACCTGAAAATTTCCAGTATTTGGCTTGAGAGTATAGTTTGCAATTCAGAACAATGCATTTTGCAAGGGCTGTCAACTGCCCTACAGTGGTCCCAGACCAGTGTGGCAGCAGCTCCCCTGCGACCTGAAGAGACACGGGAAGAGTAAGTAGTGAGGGAGAGGTAACTAAGAAAGGCCAAAATGGTGGAGGTGAGACCTAGAGAATGACGGGGGCGTGGGGGTGGGAGCTGTGGTTTTATGATGGAAAGTGGAGCCTGTAGAGTTGTTGGTAGAGTCAAAAGTTGAAAGCCCCAAATGGTTGGTGACCTGTATTAGGGGAGAGGCATCCACCTTGTGGTTAAGTACAGCCTCTGGTATGGTCATTTGTATGTGCTGAAATGGTAGTCATCTTAACTGTGACTGGTTCAGAAAATGGAAATAAGTCCAGTATGGGTACAGCACAGGCATGGTGGAGAGGAAGATGATAGTAGATGAAAAGGGATTTCCATCAGGGACCAGATTCTCTCTTCCTTGAAGCTGTCTTTGGAATCACTGGTAGAATCATATTTCTCTACATTTGGAAAAAATGCCATTTTTTAAATATCTCATACTTCTACCCAAACCTAGAACAATTTCTAAAAGAACTCAGGCAAAACATACATCCCATTTAGGAAGAAGAGGTAGCACCAACAGGTATGGCGGGCAACACCTGCCAAAGTTGGCTTCACTGGCCTGTCAGGATTTTCTACCATTAGAGTCACTTCTTAAAGTTATGACTATGTCTCCATGGCCCTATTAAAGCCATCCTGCCAGACTGGTAACCTGTTAATTTTGTTTTTAAATAGCATCTACGAATCTACAAATGCTAAAGAAAATATGTGTAGTGGCTCTGGGTGTGCATGACACAGACTACATATCTCTGAAGCATCAAGTTTACTTGAACATTCCGGGTGGAGACAAAATATTGTTAGATGAAACATTAATAGATATATCACAAGGAAGAATGGAAAACTCATTTTAATTTTTTATAAGAATTTATTTTCTAAAGTGATTTTAGGTTCACAGAAAAATCGAGAGGATGGTATAGAGATTCTTCATATATCCCCTCCCAATGTATGCCTAGCTTCCCCATCATGGATATTTCCCACCAAAGACTGAATTCCAGTTCAAGATTACAGTGTAGGAAGATCCTGAACTCAACCTCCTCTCACAAACTCACTAAGTCTATAGCCACATATGGAACAATTTCCTGAATAAAAAACCTAAAGGCTGACTGAGCAACAGCTATGGATTGGGCAAATGGGAAGACCACATTGAAGTAGGTAGAGAGACTGGGACAAAATCTCACCAAAAATCCTACCTTTGGTGTTGCACCTCACAGCTGGGAGGAAAATCAAAACCCACAGTTTCTCCCTGAAGAGCCCACATCGAGCACCCCAACTTTTAAGGCATACACCTGAGAAATGGGTCTCTAAAACATCTAACTTTGAAAACCAAGGAAGGTCATGTCCCAAGACCCATAAGACTATATATAGCAAACTGAGAAACAGCTCTTAAGGGGCTCATGTGCTCAGACTCCCCCACCCCAGGGCTCAACACAGAGGCAGCTGACCACTCCCAGACTTAAAGTGAAGGAGGCTCACCTGTTTAATGACACCAAATAGCAAGTGATGGTGAGGATTGTGCACTGTTGATGGGAAGGTAAATTGGTGCAGCCATTATGAAAACAGTATGGAAATTTCTCACAATATTAAAAATCCATCTACTATATGATCCAACAATTCTACTTTTGTGTATTTAATGAAGAACATGAAAACACTAATTAAAAAAAATACATGCACCCCCATGTTCACTGCAGCATTATTTACAATAGCCAAGATATGGAAACAACCTAAGTGTTCCTCAATGAATAAATTGACAAGGGATTTGTGGTGTACATATACAATGGAATATTATTCAGCCATTAAAAAAGGGGGGGGGGGTGCCTGGGCAGCTCAGTAGGTTTAACGTCTGACTTTGGCTCAGGTCAAGATCTAATGGTTCATGAGTTCGAGTCCCACATCGGGCTCACTGCTGTCAGTGTGGAGCCTGCTTCAGATCCTATGTCCCCCCTCTCTGCCCTTCCCCCTCTCACACACATGTGCCCACACATATGTGTTGTCTCTCTCTCTCCCTCTGTGTCAAAAATAATAAACATTAAAAACAAAACATAAACAAAAAAAGAATAAGGGGCACCTGTCTAGCTCAGTTGGTAGAGCATGTGACTCTTGATCACAAGGTTAGGAGTTCAAGCCCCACATTGGGTGTAGAGATTACTTAAAAAAATAATGAGGGGTGCCTGGGTGGCGCAGTCGGTTAAGCGTCCGACTTCAGCCAGGTCACGATCTCGCGGTCTGTGAGTTCGAGCCCCGCGTCAGGCTCTGGGCTGATGGCTCAGAGCCTGGAGCCTGTTTCCGATTCTGTGTCTCCTTCTCTCTCTGCCCCTCCCCCGTTCATGCTCTGTCTCTCTCTGTCCCAAAAATAAATAAACATTGAAAAAAATAAATAAATAAATAAATAATGAAATATTGCCATTTGCAACCATATGGATGGACCTCAAAGGCATTATTCTAACTGAAATAAATCTGACAGAGAAAGACAAATACTGTATGATCTCTCTTCTATGTGAAATCCAGAAAAAAATATACATGTATTTTTTAAAGTAAGCTCATAGGTACAGAAAACAGATTGGTGGTTGTCAGAGGTGAGGAGAGGTGAGGAGAAAGTGTTATGAGAAATGAATGAACTGTTTTGGTTACATAAAATAAATTTTTAAAAAATATCCTCCCCCCAAAAAGAAATAAAATAAAACAGCTATTTTAAAAATACTCCATATCTTCAAAAAGGTAGAGGAAAGTGTGATCATGGTGGCAGAGATATGTAAGATATATAAAAGACCCAATTAAACTTTCAGAGATGAAAAAAAGAAACAACATCAAATATGGACAACACTATGAACAGGATAAGCAACAGACTGGACAGTGCTAAAGAAAAGATTAGTAAACTTGGAGGTGTAACAAAATAGAAATTATTCAAAATGAAACACAGAAGATCAGGGGAAAAATAGAATGAAGCATCATTAAACTATGGGACATTGTGGGGGTGCCTGAGTGGCTCAGTCGGTTAAGCATATGACTTCGGCTCAGGTCATGATCTCACAGCTCATGAGTTCAAGCCCTGCCTCAGGCTCTGTGCTGACAGCACAGAGCCTGGAGCCTTTTTCAGATTCTGTGTCTCCCTACCTCTCTGCCCTTCCCCCACTCACACTCTGTCTCTCCTTCAAAAATAAATAAACATTTAAAAATAAAAATTAAAAAACTGTGGGACATTGTGCAGTCTAACAAATGTGTAGTGTGAGTCTCAAAATGGGAGGAGAAAGATGAGGAATGGAATAAACTTGAAGTAATGACCAAAATTTTCATAATTGAATGAAAAGTATAAACTCACAGATCCAAGAAGCCCAAATAAATCTCAAGCAAAAGAAACATGAGGTAAAACACATGAATGCACAATAAAATGAAATTGTTGAGGGCCAGAAACAAAAAGAACATATTAAGAGCCATCCAAGAAACAAGATGCAGTACAGAGAAACAGAGATGAGCCAGAGTACATGGAACAACACCCTGAAAGTACTGAAAGACAAAAACGTGCACCTACAATTCCAGACCCAGCAAAAAGCTTCCAAAAATGAAGTCAAAATAAAAACACTTGTTGACATAGAAAAGCTGAGAGAATTACCAGCAGACCAGTCGAAGAAATGGAGAAACAGAAAAGGAAGTTCTTCTGGTAAACGATAACCGGTCAGAAATGTAGGTCTATACAAAGAATGAGGAGCACTAGAAATGGTAAATATGTGGGTAAATATAAAAGGCATTTCTCATAATTTAAAAAATATTTAAAATAAAGATGTCTGTTGAAAGCAAAAGATAACAACAAGGTATTGTAGAGTCTATAATGTACGTGGAGGTAAATATGAATGGCAACCAAGCACAAAGGCTGAGTGGAAACAAAAGGAAGTATGTGCTATTACCATCTTTATACTATATATGAATTAGTATAATGTTACATAGGGTAGAATGTGATGAATTAAAACATGTATACTGTGAACTCCAGAGCAATCATTTAAAAACAAAAACAACTATATATCACTAATAAGCAGATAAAGAAGATAAAATAAAATTATAAAAAGTATTCTAATTAATCCAAAAGAGGGTAAGACAAGAAAAACAGCAAAGAACAGATGAGACAAATAGAAAACACATAGAAAAGTGGTACATTTAAACTCAACCATATCAATAATCACAGCAAATGAAAATGATCTAAACACACAATTTAAAGGCATAAATAGTCAAAGGCAAGCATTAACCTAACACCAAAACCAGATGAAGACATTTCAATTAAAGAATAACAACTACAGTCTATACAACAATATTCCTTGCAAACATGGATTCAAAAATTCTACCAAATCCAACCCAACAATTGACAAAAATGGTAATATGTCATGACCAAGTAGGGTTTATCCCAAGGATGCAAAGTTGGTTTAACATTTGAAAATCAAACAATGTAGTTCACAATTTTTATAGACTTAAAAAGAAAAATTTGTGTAATGGTCTCAGTAAATGCAGAATAATAATTTGACAAAATTCTATATCCATTTATGCTAAAACTCTCATCAAACTAGGAATAGAAGGGAACTTCATTTTACTAATAAAGGGCATTACAGAAAACCTATAGCTAATGTCATACTTGAAGATGAAAGATGGAATGCTTTACTCCCAAAATTGGGAACAAGACCAGGAGGTTTGTTTTTAACCACTTCTGTTCAACATTTTACTGGAAGTCATAGCTAATGCAATAAGGCAATGGGAAGAAAGGAAGTAATATTGTTTTTCTGAAGGAACCAATAAGTAACCTTGTAGAACTAATTAAGTGAATTTAGCAGGATTGCAGAATACAGATCAATACACAAAAATCAATTGTATTTCTATATACCAAGAACAATCAGAAATTGAATTTTTTAAAATACCACTCATGAATAACACTAAAAAATTTTTTTGAAAAATCCTCCACCAGAGTGTCACATTTGTTACTATTGATGAACCTGCATCAGTACATCATAATCATCCCAAATTCATAGTTTACATTAGGTTTCTCTCTTGGTGCCGTCTGATCTATGGGTTTGGACAAATGTATAATGACATGTGTCCATCATTATAGTATTATACAGAGTATCTAAAGACAGTCTCTGCTGCACTTATTCTTCCCTCCCTCCCCCCAACCCCTGGCAACCACTGATCTTTTTGCTGTCTCCATGGTTTTACCTTTTCCAGAATGGCAGATGGTTGTAATCATACAGTAATAAAGTCTTTTCAGATTGACTTCTTTCACTTAGTAGTATGCACTTAAGTTTCTGCCATGTCTTTTCATGGCTTAATAGCTCACATCTTTTTAGTTCTGAACAATATTCCACTGCAACTCATTTAATCATTAAGAGAAAAGAAAGTTCTCCAAAATTGTTTCATTTGCTTCAGTATGCTTTAGGGTACACTTCCACCTGTCTCTTCTCCTCCACCCCCAATATTCATCTCCTCTGATTTTAGGGACATTAATTCCTGGAAAAGTACTGTAATTGCTGCTTTAGAAGTGGAGAGCAGTGTCCTAAAAAGGTGGTTGTCACACTTGTTCTAGGCATCCCAGAGCCCTTTCTTCAAAACAAAATGTATCTGGAAACCCAAAATAGAAGATAGGTAAATGCAAACCTGCCCCATCCAAATGGAAGAACAAGACCCAGAGCCCATCTGCTGGAAAACCACAAGCTCCCAAGCCTCCCCTGCAGTCACAGAGGCATCCCAAGTGATCCAGAAGCATCTATTGCTGCCTGAAAATAGCTAGGAGAGAGATGGAGGAGGGACAGACCAGTTGGAATGACAGACCTGGATGTGGTGTGCCATGCCTGCATGAAGACCCCCAAGGTGGAGGACAGGTGACGGGAAATGCCACAGTCAAGCTCTGTCAAGAGCGCAATTGCATATTCTGCTTGATCACTTTAAATTTTAGGATTGAAGGAAGAGATCTCAGGAAGCAAAAACCTCTTTGTGAATGGAGTGGTCATGATTTTATCTGACTTTCAGCTAAAGAAAATGTTAAATTAGATATGCAGTTAAGTCAGAGGCAACTTGGAGTTATAGCCTGATCCCCTCATGCTACAGATGAGAAAGCAAAACTGAGAATTAAGATTAAAACAGTAGATCACAGAATATCAAGGGCATATGTGTAAATGTTTTCCACTTACAAAGGCTTCTTCAACCTAGTTAATAAGATTCCACTAAATATTTTAAATTACATTTATTGTTTTTAAGTTCTTTGGTTGTCTGACAATAACAAAATAGGAAGAAATCCTAATTACTTCATTAAATCTCACAAATCTAGCAAAATTAAGCTTTGAATTGACTTAAATTCTCTTAAACATTTCTCGTAAACAAAGTAAAATTGCCTAAACTTTCAGCCTAAAATCCCAAGTCTAAACATTAAAATAATAACATATTAACTTATTTTTTTTATTTTTTTAACATTTTATTTATTTGTGAGAGAGAGAGAGAGAGTGCAAGCAGAGAGACAGGAAGACACAGAACCCAAAGCAGGCTCAAGGCTCTGAGCTGTCAGCACAGAGCCCAACACGGGGCTCGAACTCACAAACTGTGAGATCATGACCCGAGCCGAAGCTGGACACTTAACTGACTGAGCCACCCAGGCACCCCAATAACATTTTAACTTCTAATTGCAAGGCTTATCTGTTGGATATTCCAGTATGTCAAAGTTTCTTCTACATAATAAGTACTTACTAAGTGTGCCAAGATTATTCTTAAACTTAAAACTAGTAATGCTGTGGTTTGATTTAGTGTGCTACATTTCTATAATAGATGTAGGATTTCAAGAAACTGAAATAAGTTATCTGCAAAGGGAACAGCTGTGGCATCCCAAGTCAGTGGGGGTTACTCCCCCAAGCAAACTGAGGTTACCTTCTCAGCTGGCAAATGTTGCTCTTCAGCCAGAGATTTGGGGCAGGGTGTGATACCTGGAGCTGTAGACCCGCAGGGAGACTTTCGTGTAATGCAGACCTGACACACTGAGATCCCTTTCTGCCCCACCCGCTCTATGACTCTGGTCAGATCTAGAGCTGTCTAGGTCATACGTGATTTCACCGACCCAATTAGCCCAAGTGATGATTCTGTTCTTGCCCTCTCTTGTTGCTCAAACTTGACAAGGGCCTGTGAACCCAGTGGCCTTCTGCCCTGGTCCTCTCTTGTCACTCAAGCCTCAGACAAGCCATCTCTGATGAGCTCCTTGAAACCCATGCAGTCTAGCTGATTTCCCAGTGTGCTTTCCTCTGAAATATGTTCCTGTCTTCACCATCCTGATGCTCTAAAACAAAGCTATTGAAAATGCTTTCTGGCTCCACCATGACTTCTCTTACTTAAGTTAACATTAAGCATAGTAATGAATGCCCACCATGTCTCTCCTTTCTTTCTTTCTTTTTTTTACATTTATTTTACTTTTGAGATAGAGAGAGAGAGAGTACAAGTGGGTAGGGGCAGAGAGAGAGGGAGACACAGAATCTGAAGCAGGCTCCAGGCTCTGAGCTGTCAGCACAGAGCCCGATGGGGGCTCAAACTCACAGACCGAGAGGTTATGAACTGAGCCAAAGTCAGACCCTTAACTGACTGAGGCACCCAAGTGCCCTTCTCCTCACTTTCTCAGAGAATATTTTCATGACAGGAATGACTGTTCTAAGCTGACACAAGCACACTTTTCTTTTATGCATCTGTCTCATAAGTCTATGTAGAAAGATGTCCCTGGAGGAAATGAAAGATCTTCAGCTGGTGGGAAAATACATACAACCAGAAACCAAGGAAGTGAATGGAATCCTTGTGACCAAGATGATGAGTGAAAATTGGGACAACATCTGGAATTTCCAAGCAAGACCTGATGATCTCCTCATTGCATCCTATGCCAAGGCAGGTAGGTTTGCGAAACTGGAAGTGGGGAGGCCAGCTATAGAGGAGCAGGGGCCTCCTGATTTTAAAAAATGCAGATTTTCTCCAGGCCTGGCCCCAGGAAAAATGAAACCAGACTTGTTTCTGGGCTCCAATCCCCTAAGATCCAAGGTTCTCCTGTTTTCTTAGGTCTCTGATGGAGAAAGAGATTGCCAGAATCCCTAATCTTCAAAGGACTGAATGAATTATTTAAAAGCAGAGTCTGAGAAATTGCACAGAAGTTATCACAGTCATCTTGCCAACCCAGCCACTCCTGGTTCCCATCCACGAGGAAGTCCTGGAGTGACAGCACCACTTGCCCATAAAAAACATCTCTTAGTGGGGGACACTGATGTGGAAATGAGGGCTTTCACCCCAATATGAAATGTTCTGATAGTACTGGGTCCAAACCCCAAGCACAGTGGGAAGAATCTGGAGGAGGGGAGATGATACTTACCAGGACCTCATAAAATGAAGAGGAGGTTGTGACAAAAGTGAAAGTCTGAAAAGGCAAGGGTTCCCAGGCTTGTACAGGGTTGGGAGAATCCTAACTGGGGAAGCTCCAGGAATGATTGATGATCCCCCTGCATTACCTGTGCTTATAATGTCAAGTGACTGAGTGAGGCATGGAAGTTGAAGCTGTAGCCAGTTTGGGAAAGTCCCAGTGACCATTTGACTCATCAAGAGGGACTCTAGGTATTCACAACCAGAAAGAACTCAGAAAATAGTCTGGTCACTACAGTTCTTCAAACCTTCATTAGACTGTTCCTGTCCTCTCTGGCTGGGAATTCCCTCCTTAACCTCACTCTGTTCTCATGATTCAGCATTACTTAAACTAGAGAAGGGTCTTCCTGTCATCAGGGTTCAGTTGTTTCAAGAATCTCCTTCTCTGTCTGATTTGCACAGGACATTTCTCCTGCCCAGAACTGAATTTGAATTTGCATTGCACCTCAGAGCAGAAATGTTTTTCAGCTCACCTTTGAAATTATGCAGTCAGTCCCAAAGCCCCTCATAAGACAGTCCCCAAGTCTCCAGCCTTATTTCCTCACCTTCCCTACCACCTCCTACCCACTGTGAGCCTGCTTTTACTTCCCAGTGAGGAAATGTGACTCTTTATCCTGCTCCTGAGGCTCCCTGCCTGGGATGCCCTGGCTTCTTAATGTGAATGCACATTCAGTCCTGCTTGACTCTACACTCCAAAGCCATCTCAGCTGAGCCTTACTGACCTCTTCCACAGCAAGTTGGATCTCCTCCTCTGTAGACCAGTCCTCTAGCCCTTTGCACATCCTTTCTGGCTTTTACTATATACTGTTCATCTTCTAGTTATCTGTGTATATGTCATATGTATCAGTAAGGAGCAGGTTTTGCTAAAAGCCAGAAAGACACAAATACTTCTGATGTAAAGAGGAAAATGGGTATTTGATGGACAATGAGCACAGTCTACCTCTTTGCCTATCTATATGTCTATGTCCATTCCTCTTCTGTGTCTGTTTGGATTCAATTTGGCCAGAAGTGTCAAAAACCCAAAATAACACAAAAGAAAAAGCAGTCTGGAGAATTAGTAGTCAGTTATGAAATGGTGGCTGCCTTGATCATCAAAGACCTGGGCTTTTTCTAACTTTCTGCTGCACCATCTCCAGGTGTAGCTTTTGGTTTTATTGTCCAATCTGACTCCTGGAGCTCTAGCTATCACATGCACATTCCAAAAAGCAGCAAGAAGGTAGGAAGGGAGGAGTAAGTTCATGTCCCTTCCCTTTAAAGACAACTTCCCAAAATGACATTGCCACATCATGCAAGAAAAATATTACCTTTGAGGCAAGTAGTTATATGCCCAGCTAAAAATTAAGGATCTATTAATTTGAGAAAGAAAGGAAGAATGGATATAATCTAGGCAAAAAGCAGTCACTGTCCTATCTTATCTCCTCCAAAAAGATTGTAAATGTCATAGGACAGGGAGGGTGGCTAATTCATCTCTGTATGTCCCTACATTCACTTGATTCAGTATTCATTCACTCAGACTACATTTACCAGTTGCAAAGCCCTATGCAAGGCACTGGGAATTAAAGAGAATAAGGTAAGTAAGCTGATTCTGTTTAACACTCAGCAAATGTAAATTTTGCTGAATACATAAATAATCAAGGAAATGAATTGAACTGTGCAGTGAGTGGATGGAATTGACAATCAGTATTGCCTCTAGGCACCACCTGGACACAGGAGATTGTGGACATGATCCAAAATGACGGAGATGTGCAGAAGTGCCAACGGGCCAACACCTTTGACCGGCATCCTTTCATTGAGTGGACTCTACCCCCACCCTTCAACTCAGGTAAGTGCCCAAATAAGGCCTATGATGTTGTAGCTAAGACCCATGACTACTGTGTTAGGTGAGTTTGCATCTGAGAATAGAATTATTTCTACAATCAACCTTCTGGAAAATATTTCAAGGTTACTGGGGAAAAGGTTACGATCAAAGTACTCACTTCAATTGGGAAATAATACTCTTAAATTCTTCTTCTAAAATATATGATTGGGGAGGAGCCAAGATGGCAGAACAGCATGGAAGTTTTATTTTGCACCTCATGTCCATGAAATACAGCCAGATCAACACTAAACCATCCTGAACACCTAGAAAACTTATTTGAGAATTAACACAACAATCTGCACAACCTGAACCAGAGAACTCAGCAGGTATATGGTGTGGAGAGGTGAACTGGGGAGAGAGAAGCCATGTAGAGCAGGGAGCTGTTTTTGCTTGAGGAGAGAGGACAGAAACGGGGGGAGAGTACAGGAAAGGCACCCCCCCCCAAGCAGCTGGAGAGAAAGTGGAAAAGTGGAAATAGCTGCAGGAACTGAACTAAAAAGGGAGAAAGGAGAAAGGAGAGGGTTTAAATTCCATTGAGACTCTATAAACAGGGGGAGTGCAGGGTCTGAAACTCTGCAGCTCAATACCTGGCAGTGCTTTGGTGGGAAGGGCAAATTCCCAGGAGCAGAGTGAGGTCTGGGGATCCTCATGAGGAAAAGTGGTTCCCCTGCTGGAAATCCTTTGGTAGAGGCTGTGTGGCCACCTGGTCCCAGCAGACCCTAGGGAACAACCACATTTGCTGCTGCTGGAACAAGGTCATTAAGGGTGAAGCCTGGTGCCAGATGTGTGTTGTGACTTTCCATAATCCCTGAAATGCTGCTGCTACATGATCATGTGAACTTTTTCTGGGGAAGGCTGACACCCAGCCCCAGTCTCTGGGCACTGGCAGCAGCTCGGTCCCACAAAGCTGCCATTGCAGCAGCTCGGTCCCTCATTCCTGGGTGCAGCCAGCACCCGGCCATTGCTTGGTGAGACCCTCCTCCAGAGGGTCAAAGCTGCAGTCCCTCAGAAGCAAGGGGTCAGGAAACACAGCCACATCTGAGATAGAACTCAGGAGAGAGGTGCCACATGGCAACCTGATGGCGTGGTCACAGACAGTGTAAAAGCAGCCAGAGACAAAGGATGGGTGCACAATTGCTGATTGGGGAGAACAGAGTACTGATACTAGAGACTAGGTAACTGGGTGGCATCATTTTCACCCCTCCCGTGCATGCGTGTACACATCTACAAGTGCCACAACAATCCACCCCAGTAAGCTAAGCAGCACCACCTACTGGAGAATGGAGCCATTACACTAAGCCTAGCACAATTGGGCCAATCTCGCTCTTCAGGAACACCACAACTCTCTCTGCCTGCTTAGTTTACGGACTATAAAGTGCTTCATAGTTTGACATCTAGGAGAAAATGATGTAATTTCAGTCGTATTTCAGTCGTTCACTGGTCCATCTATTCAATTTTCTTTTTTTTTTTCCTTTTTCCTTTCTTTTCTTTTTCTTGTAAACAGAAAGAGAAAAAAATTATTTTTATTTTCCATTTTTATTAAAAATATTTTTCTTTAACTTTTTCTACTATATATTTTTATTTTTGTAAAATTTTTCAAATTCTATTCCATCATTTCATTTTATTTCATTCTACTCATTTTTTCAAATTTTCAAATGTTTTTCTTTTTTTTTCCCCCCTCTCTTTTCTCTAATCTATCAAGCTTCTTTCAACAACCAGACCAAAACACACCTGGGGCCTAACATCATTTATTTGATTTGTGTGTCTGTGTGTGTGTGTGTGTGTTGTTTTTAATTTTTTTAACTAAAAAAATTTTTACCTTATTAATTCCTTTTCTTCCTTCAAAACGATGAAACGAGGGAATTCACCCCAAAAGAAAGAGCAGGAAGAAATGACAGCCAGGAACTTAATCAACACAGATACAAGCAAGATGTCTGAACCAGAATTTAGAATCATGATAATAAGAATACTAGCTGGGGTCAAAAATAGATTAGAATCCCTTTCTGTGGAGATAAAAGAAGTAAAAGCTAGTCAAGATGAAATAAAATGCTATAACTGAGCTGCAATGTCGAATGGATGCCACGGTGGCAAGAATGGGTAAGGCAGAAGAGTGAATCGGTGATATAGAGGACAAACATGGAGAATAATGAAGCAGAAAAAAAGAGGGAGACTAAGGCAAAAGGTCACGATTTAAGAATTAGAGAAATCAGTGACTCATTAAAAAGGAAAAACATCAGAATCATAGTCCCAGAAGATGAAGAGACAGAAAAAGGGGTAGAAGGGTTATGTGAGCAAATCATAGCAAAAAAAACTTTTCAAAAAAAAGAAAAACTTTCCTAACCCGGGAAAGACACAGACATCAAAATCCAGGAAGCACAGAGGACTCCCATAAGATTCAAAAAGAATGAAATCCATTTGCAACTAAATGGATGGAACTAGAGGGTATAATGCTAAGCAAAATTAGTCAGTCAGAGAAAGATAAAGATCATATGACTTCACTAATGTGAGGACTTTAAGATACAAAACAGATAAACATAAGGGAAGGGAAGCAAAAATAATATAAAAACAGGGAGTTACCCTAAATGGGTAAAGGGCATTAAAGAATCTACTCCTGAGATCATTGATGCACTATATGCTAACTAACTTGGATGTAAATTTTTAAAAAGAAATTAAAAAAAAAAGAAATTTTGTTAACAGAAAATCTAAAAATAAAATAAAATAAAATAAAATAAAATATGCAATTGGGTAACATCAGACAGCTTACTTCCTACTGGTGATTGGGAATTCAAGAGTGATCATTAATGTATAACACAGAGAAGGCAGGGTGAGGACTCCTAGCATCCAGTGATTAAGAACCATATTCCTCTGTGATTGTGCTCCTTTGGCATAGAGGATTATCTTCAAATATATTTCATCTATAACCAGTCAACCACAGAATCCAACAAAATTATATATAGCATCATTATCATTAACAAACAATTACACTTCACACCAAAGATACTAAGAAACAGCACACATACACAGATATCAAATGTAGGATTTAAGAAACAAAACAGATGAACATAGGGTAAGGGAAAAAAAGAAAGGGAAACAAACCATATGAGACTCAACCATAGAGAACAAACTGAGGGTTGATGGAGGTGAGGTGGGTGGGAGATGGGCTAAATGGGTGATGGATATTAAAGAGGGCACTTGCTGTGTTGAGCACTGGGTGTTATATGTAAGTGATAAATCACTAAATTCCACTCCCGAAACCATTATTACTCTATATGTTAACTAACTAGAATGTAAGTAAAAGTTTGAAAAAAAAAACACAAAATTAAACTTAAAAATTTAAAAAAAAAAAAAGGAAACAGCACACAGTCACAGACAGCACCCTTGAAGAGCTTGAAATCAGTTAAGAATAAAGGACATGTTTTTATAAAGTAAATAGTGGCAAATACTAGCTTTTGTAATAGATGACAACCCAATGATGAAAAGCCATAGACTTTGGAATCAAATAATCCAGCTTCAAATGTTTATCTGGGTGACATTGAGCAAATTATTAACTCTCAAGCCCAAGTTATTTTTTTATTTTTAAAATAATACCTATTGAAAACCCATTATTGATTGGGTCAACTATTCTAGCACCATTAGTTGAAAAAAATATATCTTTTTTTCCCATTGAATAACCTTGGCCTCTTTTCCAAAATCAACTAACCATATATGTATAGGTATATTCTAGATTTTCTATTCTGTTCCTCTCCATTTTGTGTCTATCTCTATGCCAACACTACACCTTCTGCTTGCTGTAGCTTTATAAGCTTTGAAATTAGGTATTATAAATTCAGATTTCTTCTTTTTCAAAGTTGCTTTAGCTATTTTAGGATCTTTGTAAATTCTAGAATCAGGCTGTTAGTTTCTAGGAAAAAAATACATCCCAATATTTGGTTGGGATTGCATTGAATCTATTGATCTGTTTGGGAAGAAGTATTACCCTAACAAAATCAGGATTTCTAATCTGGGAATGTGGTTCATCTCAATTATTTAGGCTTTGTTTAGTTTCCCTTGCTGGTGTCTGGTACCTTCTATCACTTATGTCTGGCACACCTTCAATCAAATTTAACCCTAAAAATGTTTATTTAATGCTATTATAAATGGCATTTTTCTATTTTAATCTTTATTTGTTGCTGGTATACTGAAATATAATTGCTATTTGTATTGGACCTTGTATCCTGCATCCTAGCTTATTGACTCTAGTAACTTTTTTGTATATTCTATTGGGTTTTCTACATGAACCATCATGTGATCTGTGAATAATGAATATTTTTCTTCTTCCTTTCCAGTCTGGATATCTGTTATTTTCTTGTCCTTGCTTTATTGCATTCCCTGGAGCCTCCAGTGCAATGTCAAACAGAAATCATGAAAACAAACATCCTTGTCTTCTTCCTGATCTTAAGGGAAAAGCATCCAGGTCTTACCATCAAGTATGATGCTAGCTAAAGCTTTTTTGTAGATATTCTTTATCAGGGCAAAGAAGCTCCCTTCAATTCTTTATTTTCTCAGAGTCTTTAATCATAAATCACTGTTGAATTTTGTCAGTGTTCTTTGAGCTGGGGATTTAATCCATTCATTTTCAGCCATTCTCTGTTTATGACTATACATTTTTCTCGATTGCTATTTTAAATATATTTGGTTTTGATATGTAGTGTTTTCTTTACATTTCATTTTACCACATTTTTCAGAATTCCTGTAATTTTACACCAGAGACATTTAGTAGATGTTTTTAATTTCCAGATGGAAGGGTGTTTTTTTTTGGGGGGGGGTGCTTTGTATTTAATTACTAGTTTTATTGCACTTGTGATCAAAGAGTGCTGTTTGTAGTATTCCACCTTTTTGAAAATTATTCATTTGTACTATATTATCAATTTTTATGAATATTCTGTGTGCACTTGAGAAAATACATTCTCTATTATCCAGATCTAATATATTCTGTATGTTGCTTAAATCTTATATATGCTTTTTCTTTTTGTCCACTTGACTTGTCATGTACTAAGAATTAAACATCCTATTATTAGTGTATTTCTATTTTTCCTTACATCTACTGTGGTTTCTGTTTTATATAAGTGATTATTCTGTTATTTGGTACATAAATATTCATGATTTTTCTATTATATTATTATAATGGAGACTTTAGCATTATAAAGTTCTTTTAAGTTTTATTTATTTATGCTGAGACAGAGAGAGAGCACACACAAGTACATGCACAAGGAAGGGCAGAGAGAGAGGGACAGAGAGAATCCCAAGGAGGCTCTGCACTGTTAACACAGAGCTTGATGCAGGGCTCAATCCCATGAACCATGAGATCATGACCTAAGCCAAAATTAAGAGTCAGACCCTTAACTGACCAAGCCACCCAGGCACCTCTAGAGTTCCTTTCTTCTCTTATATAATTCTTTTGGGGTTGAATACTACTTTATCTGATAATATCATAATCCTTGCTTTTTTGTAGTTTCCATTTGCATTTTGTATATCTATCTACCCTTTTATTTTTACTCTTTCTTGTGTTTTAGGTGTGTCTTCTATGCTGCATATGGTTGGGTTTTCTCTTATGAGCCAATTTGAACCTATTTTTATTCACTTAAGTAACCTCTATATCCAACATGGGGCTCAAACTCACAACCCCAAGATCAAGAGTCATGTGCTGTTCCAACTGAGCCAGCCAAGCACCCCTTGAATCATCTATTTATAATAGATGATTTAATCCCACTCACATTTATTGATATGACTGATATGTTTGTTCACAATTATGTCATATATCATATGTCATATGTCAAACTAACATGAGTTTACTCCTTAGTGAGTCACAGATAAAAACTACACCAGGTAGAGCTGTCACACAAAGGAAACTTTATTTGCAGCAAATAAGGAGATAATGCGGAATAATTTCCAAAGCCATGACTCTCACAACAAGGGTAAATGGGTTCATTTTATTTAGGGTTAGGATAAATATTCAGAAAGGGGAGTTTTGTCATGTATGTTAAGGGGGAGGCATAACGTCATGCATGCGCCTTAAGGAAACATGCCTATACATACATTGCATGTTATGTTAATGAGGCCTGTGCTCCTCCTTGGGAGGAGATTTTAATATTATAATGAAGTAAAGGTAACTGTTGGTCACTCCACAGGTCACTCCATGGTCCATCTGCACAGATGTGAGTTGAATGTTGAGCTCAAACTGGTCTGGGTGGTCTGGGCCAGTTGGAGCTCATCATCAGGGCAGTCGTTATTGCTTGAGGGATAGTTTTGGTTTCCATCACAGGATGCCATGACCATTGGGTCTTTTGCCCGAGTTAAGAGATAAGCTGAAAAGAAGAGCTTGACAGAAAATGTGAGACAAATGGTGGTGGTTACAAGCAGGTGGGTAAGATCAGGTCTTGGTGTCTAGCTAGTGACAATATTGTCATGTGCAATAAGAAATATTTAGTTTCTTTCCCTATTTGTTATATCCTTTTTGTTTTTCTTTTTTTTTTTTAATGTGTGGGAGTTTTTATTTTTTTAAGTTTTTTATTTTAATTCCAATTATAGTAAACATACAGTGCTATATTAGTTCAGGTATACAATACAGTGATTCAACAATTCTATATGTTACTCTGTGCTCATCACAATAAGTGTATTTATAATCTCTTTCACCTATTTGACCCATCTCCTCATCTAGTTCCCCTCTGGTAACCATCGGTTTGTTCTCCATAGTTAAGAGTCTTTTCTTGATTTGTCTCTCTCTTTTTTTTTTTAATTTTTCTTCTGTTCATCTGTTTTGTTTCCTAAATTCCACATATGAGTGAAATTATATGGTATTTGTCTTTCTCTGACTGACTTATTTCACTTAGCATAATACACTCTAGCTCCATCCATGTCATTACCTCATTGCAAATGGCAAGAGTTCATTATTTTCTATGGCTCAGTAATACTGCATCTTCTTTGTCCATTCATCTATTGATGGACACTTGGCTTCTTCCATATTTTGGCTATTGTAAATAATGATGTAATAAATATAGGGGTCAATATATCCTTTCGAATTAATGTTTTTATATTCTTTGGGTAAATGCCCAGTACTGTGATTACTATATTGTAGAGTAGTTCTGTTTTTAATTTTTTGAGGAAGCTCTATAGTGTTTTCCACAGTGATTGTACCAGTTTGTATTCCCACCAACAGTGCAAAAGGGTTCCTTTTTCTCCACATCCTCACCAACACTTGTTATTTCTTGTGTTTTTGATTTTAGCTATTCTGACAGGTGTGAGGTGATATCTCATATTTTTTTAAATATATACATATATTTTTTAAGTTTATTTATTTTAGAGAGAGAGAGAGAAAGAGACAAGGAGGGCATGAAAAGGGGGCAGAGAGAGATTGGGAGACACAGAATACAAAGCAGGCTCCAGGCTCTGAACTATGAAGGTTTCAAGCCCATGAACTGCAAGATCATGACCTGAGCCAAAGTCCAACACTTAATCGACTGAGCCGCTCAGGCACCCATTATTGTAGTTTTGATTTGCATTTCCCTGATGATGAGTGATGTTGAACATCTTTTCATGTGTCTGTTGGCCATCTATAAGTCTTCCTGGAAAAATGTCTATTCATGGCTTCTGCCCACTTTAGTGGCAAAACTGCCCACTTTAGTGGCAAGTGCCCTTGGTTTTTGTGGCATTGAATTATATATGTTCTTTATATATTTTAGATACTAACCCTTTATCAGATATATAATTTGCAAATATCTTCTCCCATTAAGTAAGGTGTCTTTTTAGTTTTGCTAATTGTTTCCTTTTCTGAGCAGAAGATTTTTATTTTGATGTGGTTACAATAGTTTATTTTTGCTTTTATTTCCTTTGTTTCAGGAGTAATGTCTAGAAAAATGTTGCTATGGCCAATGTCAGAGAAATTACTGCCTGTGCTCTCTTCTAGGATGTTTATGGTTTCAGGTCTCACATTTAGGTCTTTCACCCATTTTTTAAGTTTTATTTATTTTTGAGAAAGAGAACACAAACAGGGGAAGAACAGAGAGAGAGGAGGACAGAGGATCTGAAGGAGCTGACAGCAGCGAGCCTGATGTGGAGCTCAAACTCACAAACTGCAAGATCATAAACTAAGCTGAAGTCAAATGCTCAACTGACTGAGTCACCCAGGTGCCTTTTTCATCCAGTTTGAAGTGATATTTGTGTATGGTGTAAGAAAGTGATCCAGCTTCATTCTTCTGCATGTAGCTGTCCAAATTTCCCAACACTACTTGTTGAAGAATGAGTCTTTTTCCCATTGGATATTCTTTCCTGCTTGTTGAAGATTAACTGATCATATAATTTTGGGTTTGTTTCTGGGCTTTCTATCCTGGTCTATCGCTCTATGTGTCTATGTTTGTGTCAGTACCATAGTGTTTTGATTGCTACAACTTTGTAGTATAACTTGAAGTCCAGAATTGTGATACCTCCAGTTTTGTTTTTCTTCTTCAAGATTGTTCTATTTGGGGTCTTTTGTGGTTTTATACAAATTTTAGGATTATTTGTTGAGAATAAGTGCTGTTGGTATTTTGATAGGGATTGCATTAAATGTGTAGATTACTTTGGGTAGTATGAACATTTTAACAATATTTGTTCTTCCAATCCATGAGCATGGAATGTCTTTCCATTTTTTGTGTGTCATCTTCAATTTATGTCATCAATGTTTTATAGTTTTCAGAGTACAGATCTTTCACTTCCTTGGATAACTGTATTCCTAGGTATATTATTATTTTTGATGTAATTATAAATGGAGTCACTTTCTCAATTCCTCTTTCTGGTGCTTAGTTATTATTGTATACAAATGCAATAGATTTCTGTACATTAATTTTGTATCCTGTGACTCTGATGAATTTATTTATCAGTTCTAATAGTTTCTTGGTGGAGTTTTTAGAGGTTTTTTATATATAGTATCATGTCATCTGCAAATAGTTAAAGGTTTACTTCTTCCTTACCAATTTGGATGGCTTTGTGTGGGAGTTTTTCATTTTTTTTTCTTTAGGAAATTCTTAAGTTTTTTCTAGCAATTGGTTGCTTATGTATTATTATCACCTTTTATAAGTACTTAATCCTCTTTTTTCTTACTTAAGCTTTTACTACCTGATCTGCCAGTTTCAAAGGAATTTTTTATTCCCCCTGTTACTTATACAACTACCAGTAATCCTACTCTAAATTTTAAGTTGCATTCTTTCTACTTTATTACAGCCTATAAGGTTTACATATTGTTCTTCCACCTATCCCTTCATCCCTTTTAAGTTTTAGTTCTAGTATTAAATAATGTGAAATTCTCACTATCAATCCTTGTACTAATGTTTTCCTTTTGGTTAAATCAAACTTACCCTAGTGAATTGTTCAGGAAAATACATATATATTGTATTCTGTGTGTGTTCTTGAATGTTTTAAACTGTTTTCTATAGTGTTGATACTTGAAGCACAGCTTGCCTGGATATATCTTTCATTCACACTTTCTTTCCTTAAGTTTCTTGAAAATGTTCTACTGTTTACTTGCTTTGTGTGATGTTTTTGATAAGTCTGATGCCAGTTTAATTCTCTTGACTTTATGAATCATTTCATCTTTTACCTGGAGTAAGAATTTTTTTCTTTATCTTAAAATATAATAATTTTAGTTTGGTATGTTTCAGAGTTGATCAATAATAATCAACTTTTTATGATATGCATGGTTAAGAAAGTTTTGCAAAGTGTTATATTTTGGCTAGCATGGTTAAGAATACATTGTTTGGCTTGCCACAAAGGTAAAATGATGTCTACCACCACCAGGCAGTCAACAGAAGTTTTGCAATTGTTTTGATGGAGGCAAGTTTCTCCAGAGAAGCAGATAGCTCTTTCAGAAAAGTAGAATCTATGAGGTCTTCAGGTTCCATCAAGTGGAGGCATTTTTACAAATGGAGGCCTCTGTGCTGACAGTTAGCACAGTCATTTCCTTCCTGGGGCAGAGGTGATCTCAAGGTGGGAATCCCAAGTTCAAGTAAGGTTGAAGTACATTGTCTCTCATCTTTCCCTTGGGTTGTGGCATTGCTGTCTGTAAGGCAGTCACAACTCTAATGGCAGCAAGAGCTCTTGGGCTGGGGCAGTGTCATCTGAGGCATTGCTGTGCTTGGGGATGGTGAGGCCAGGAGAGGGTGGTTTGCCAGGTGAAGATCCATGAAGGGTAGAAGTGGCTGCTGGTGTTAAATACCAAGTACATGTCCTAGAGGCCTGGCTCGGGGTGGGACTACAAGTGTGGACTCTACTACTAGATGGGCAGACCTCATTGGGCTCCATTAGATCATCAGGGTGCACTTTGCAAAGGAGCATGCAATATCCATGACTGAACTTTATGGGGACCACATCCATAATGCATATAGATTCTGGATACATTGATAGGCTCACAGTAGGGATATTTTGTGGATGGCAGATGTACAATCCAGAGATAACCCCATGAAAACTATGATAGGGTGGTTAGAGCACAAACCTGCCAGCCAAGATGGGTCTGATTTGGTTATGACAGTAGGGCCATTTGGCCTGGGGTAAATATAATTTGAGGCACGGTGTAAGGATGGAATGACTCTTTTAAGCATCACTTCCATTGGCACCATTCAATGTAGAAGAGATGAACTCTGGGTCAGAATTTGTGCCTGATGAATTGACCCCTGCCACATAGAGCCTGCAACACTTGGTGCTCAGCCATCGTTCAGTACAGTTGTATACCTGGCTAATTTTGTTCCAGCTCATCTCCTGAGATAGAGTTAGGCTGGAGGGATCTACCAACAACCCTATTATCCAAGGTAGCCACAGTAAAAGAGAGCATTTGCATTTGAATAGCTTGTGGGGTGTCCTTCAGGGAAAGCAATCTGGATAGCAACAAAAGGAGGAGCATGTTTGCTTAGGAGCAAGAGGTCATTTACCTCTTCATCTAAGGTGGGGTAGAGACCTGCCCTGCATCCACTGAGAGCCACCATTGGATTCTATGGTTCTTTTGGGGCTTCATTTCTTAATGTGACTGGCATCCACTGGGCAGAATACCTTTTTCTTCTCTCTGAGATCCACAATCCCACTAGTTGACCCTGAAGCCATAATTTCAATCTCCCACAAAACTTCCTATGAAATTGCTTTAATTAACCTGCCTTAAACCAGAATATTGAGCAAGGCCAGTGTCCTTACCTTTGTGGCTAATACTGGACCATCATCCATGCCAAAGAAATTGGTATAATCATGATCTCTAAGCAATTTGGTAGGGTTTGTTCCATTGAGCTCTCTATTAGAAGAGGGTCATATTGTACAATCCACCCCTGATGAGGTTGCCAGCATATGGAAGACAGTGAGACAATGGAAAGACCACAATGGTGAGGGAAGCATTCATCCAGTGAACAGAAGTGAATGACATCCTCCTTGATGTCAGAGGAGTCAGGGTTCCCTGTCAGTACCAGAAGGGGGGTTTTGGAGAAGATGTATTTGGTGTGGGGGTAGGAAGAGCTGAGAGCCAGGAATCAAGCAGTATTAGAGCCACTAGGAAAATTTCTGTCCACTTGGGGCCTCCCTTCTGTTTAAAATTTGAGAAGCATGTCTCTGAAGGCCATTGTTCCTCTCCATACGTCCACCTGCTTGGGGCCAGTGAGCTAGGCAGAAATTCCACAAGATTCCATGTTTCAGAGCCCATTATTGAACTGCTTGGGAGGTGGAAGGCTATCTTGATCTGAATCTGTAATGTCTGGTGGGTGTAAGGGGACAAGCACATATCTGGTTAAGGAGGATATTGGGCAATAGGAAGCAGTGTTTCTGGAGAGAACAGCCTGTAGGCATCCTGAGAAGGTATTGATGATGGTGTTTACATACCCACTAGCTCCAGCAGAGGGCAGCAGCAGTCTGATACAACAAATTTGCCATCACAAGTTGTCACACTGACCTGGTAATCTTCCAGAGTTTTGTTTGGGGACAAAGAAGCAATCAATTATCTACCACCAGTTTGGATAGAGCAAGGGTGAAAAGGATTCCACGCCTGTTTCCCCAATCAGTGAGTGTTGTTGCTCCCCTGTGGCCTGAAATAGGGGTCTGCTCTTCTGGTGGGCATGGCATCTCTGGAGGAATAGTTATATGGAGGTTATGTCTGGAATGTTATTGGAATGTTGGAACAAGGAGTCTGCAATGTTATTAGAATGTGCTTCTGGTGTTTGTTGGCATTTGTACGCAGACATGAGTGACTATAATTGGCATAAGTGAATTGGCTGTCCCTCTCCAAATGGAGACACCCAGAGACATTGAATTATCCTTTTGCCATTATCCAGACCAGACTGAGAACCCACTGGTTAAGAGCTCAGGAGTCAGTAAAAATATATGCCCTTGGGAGTCTCACTTTGTGGTCTGTTGTGAAACCAAGCACACTGCCACCAACCCTATCATCTGGGCCAAGCCAGGAGCGGCCTTCTTGACTAGGGATGACCACTGCAGCCTGCTGGTGGGCAGCACTGTGTATGATGGCAGCACTGCTGTATGTGAAGAACACTCACTCCCTTTCCATGCCAGACAACTGGTCCCAGGGAGCTTCTCAAAATGCTATAGGGGCCAACATTGGGGGTGCCACCAGTTGCCTTCATTAATAGTAAGCAAGAGGCTGAGCTTTGAGGAGCCACACCTTCCTGTAATCTGGAAAGGCCCTTGACATCAGATTGAGCGTTTTTAAAGGTACCATTTTCACTTTAACAATGAGGTCTCAGGACCATGCTGAACCTTTGCTGGGTTGAATTGCTAACCCAATGAAGGATGGGGACTTTTTGCAAATCAGGGTGGGCTACGAATGCCTTTTTTCCCAAAAGGGCCCAGTGGACTGCCAAAATTTCATGCTCAAGTGGCATGTGCTAAGCTGCTGTCAGGCAGATCTTTGATCCATGTCCCATGGACAGTCAGATAAAGCCATGCTTAGTCCCAAGACTCCACAAGGCCTAATCAAATATCTCCACTGATTCAACTCAAAAGCCTGAGCCCAGAGAGACTAAAGACAGGACCTGCTGTATGGCTTGCTGGGCCAGATGCAAGACAGTTTGGTGAGGTTCTCCCAAATGGAAAGAAGCTGGATTGCATCTAACAGCACAAATAGGTTTTAGTAAAATGGTAAATGTAGAATGTGTTGCCCCCCAAAAGTGAAGACACCTGATATGTGTTTTGTCTGCTATAATGTAACAGCAGGCTTAATTATAAGGAGTTGATGTTTTATAGTGAGAGAAACTTCACAGTCCTCAGCTGCCACATTATGTCTAGAAACTTGAAAGAAGTGGCTGGTCCTTGGATCTTATGCAAGGTAATGGCCCATCCTCTCTGCTATAAATACATTACTAAGTGTAAGTCTCCTGGATGGCATCCTCAAAAGGTTCCAAAGGGAGAATGTCACTTATATAATATCAAAGGCTACAGTGGGTTAATTGGAGTGAATTTAAATCTTGTCTGCATTGGTTATATGCAAAAGCAGGGTGCTTAAATGTTTAAATAACCCATGGGCACCCAAGTAAAGGTTCAAAATGCCCTTGAAATGGAAAGCAAATTGAAGTTGTGAGTCTTCCATTATCAGGATCAAGTGAAACACGTTGGCTAGATCTAGGACATCAAAGTAAGGACCGCATGCTTTTTGGATGTCATCTACCATGTCTATAATACTGGGAATGGGAAACTTAATGATAGAAACCTGTGCATTTAAGTTTTGATAGTCAATTGTGTTTTTTTAAGTATTTCTTTTTTTTTTAAGTTTATTAATTTTGAGAGAGAAGGGGAGAGGTGAACGGGGGTCGGGGGGACAGAGATAGAGGGAGAAAGAGATTCCCAAGCGGGCTCCACACAGTCAGCACAGAGCCCAACGTGGGGCTCAGTCTTACGAACTATGAGATAATGACATGAGCTGAAACCAAGAGTCAGACACTTAACTGATTGAGCCACCCAGGCACCCCCCCCCTCCTCCAATAATAGTCAATAGTTAATCTCCATTAACTGGTAGCCAGTTTTCACACTGACCAGACCAGGCTATTAAAGTCTGAGATGGGGGGCCTACTGACCCCAATTCAAGTGTATCTCTAATGACAGACCTTAGGTCCTGTGTACTCAGTCAATAATGTGGTGTATTTAGTTTTTTTTCCTGGAGGAGGCAATTGGGCAGGTTACTGCCTGGCACCTTTTATGAGAAATCCAGGAATTTGGGTTTATTCTACTAGGCATGTCATGAAGTAAGTGCATGCAAACCTATAATAAGGAACAAGAGAGCCAGGGAGGCCACCACCACTGGCAACTGGTTTGGAAAGCCATAGCCAGCTTTCCTTGTACTCCCTTTGTGGTTTTATTGGCTTTGACTTGTAGGCTGTAGGAGATTATTTGAGAAATTTAGGATTACCTAATGACTTGGGCTATGGTGTTTAACAAAGAAAAGAATGTCAGGTTACTGCCTTAGTCCCTGTGGACTACTGAGTCATGAATAGGCAATTATCCCCAGGAGGTGACAAGTTCCATGAGCCATTCAGTTCTAGGGTAATGCTCTGGGGGTTTGTCAGGCCCACAGGTCAGTGATGTTGTTTGGGGCAGAGGGAGCTTTGAAACCCCCTAAAGTCATCTGGGCCATTGAGATTGGGATCTTTTTCAAAATGAACATGAGTTTTTGAGAGGAGCTTGCACCATAACTGTCCAGATATGAGATCTGGACCCCCAGCTGGCAGAGTGTCTCCCTCATGAAGGAAGAACTGTCAAGTCTATTCCCAGCATGGCCTCCAGAATATTATGGGAGGTCCTCTTAAAGTGAAATTTGGTCCTGTCATTTGGTGGAGGCTCCCTGCAAGAAGAATTCTCTGAATTCATAATCAATTGGGACTTCCTCAGATTGGAGATGAAATCCAAGTCATCTGGATAGGTTGCTATATTCAAAGGAGTGATATACCCACAGGACCATATCAATCATACAGGAAAGGAGTTGGGCCTCATTGAATATCTTCCGCTGGCTTTGAATCTTTGCAGTAATAACTATGATAAAAGGGTAGACTTCACAACAAACCTTGAAAATCCAAGTAAGCAGAGAGTGGGATTTTCCCTCTATATCTTTGGGGCTTGTGCCTTTGGGTTTGGATTCTCCCTTGTTATTATAAATCCCAGTTAGGACATGGAGACAATCTGTGGCTGCAGTTTTTGCTTTAATTCTGGTTGAATTAGTCCTGGGGTAGTCTCTTGTGGGTTGGGGGTTGGGTCATCTGTGTCTGTCCAGAATTTGGACTTTTAAAAAGTTATCCATTTGGGGCTTCTTGTAAATACTGACTAGTTGACTCATGTCTGTGAGTTGAGTAATAATAGCTCAGAGTCAGTATTAAACACTCTCAACAGCCAGTCAGCCCCTTTTCCTTCCTCCTGCTCTACAGTCCTTTCAGATAGTTTTAATCTTGAGGTGTGTAAAGCTTCAAATTTCAGTTTCTAATTCTCTATTACCCACCACTGATTTGACTTTCTGAATCCTCACTGGAAAAATCTGTGGTAGACGTCCCCAGTGGCCAATACCTGCTGCTTCCCTCTCCAGGGTGTCCCAATTGACTTCACTGGGTTTAGTGTTAGTCTCCATCAGACCAGCAGTGGCAGAATCATTAGGGCTGGCCCCAGATCCCTAGAGTATAGAACCAGTCCCTTGGTCTGTTGGTACACCACAACACTGAGCAGTGCCCACAGCACCTCTATGAGTGTTTTCCATTTAGTACAGAGCTTGCTAATTTCTTCAGACAGTTTTAGTTGATGCAGACACCAGGTGCTCAAGTCATTTGTACTTGGCTATTAGATTTTGTGCCCCTATACACCAGGAGTGGGAACCCTGATACCTCATAGGGTCAGGGGACAAACTGCCACAGCAGCAAGGTATGCAGTGACAGAGGGACCGTGGGACCCAGCCACTCTTGCCTTTTTGAGGGGTCATTACCTCCCCAGTGAGGACATCCCTATCATCCAAGTTATAACTTACAGTCCTAGTACATCCCATAAGCACCGCCAATCAGAGACAGGGAGTGTCCCTCTCCTCTTAGGGGCACTGCACATTTATGTGGCCCTATATGTGAGCCGGGTGTGCAACTCACATATTCCCTTCTGTTAACTAAGGGCAACAGGATATTGCTAAAATCTTAGCTAGTTGCCCCTAACAGTCAGCATCTGGGTCTGTACTACAAGCTGAGAAACATGCTCAAAGTCTAACAGCCACTGAGGGTAACCCTTGGGCATTAATAAGTGGGAAATACATCCATGGCCCCTCAAACCAGCTCTGATTAGCAATACTCTCAAGGTTTTGGGAGAATTATCATTGCTTTTTTTGTAACTTGCACTTTTGGGATGGAAACTTGGGGCAGCTCTCTGAAAAGGCAGTATGCAGTAGGGCAAAGCAGTGCAACCAAACTCCAGTAGGCAGTGGATTCCTCCCCCATGGAATTATGCACATGATAAAGCCCGTCAGTAAGCCATTGAAACTAAAATGCATTTCTTATTATCAAAAGCAAGCTGATTTAGTCCATCCTACTTGTGAACCTAATTGTGACTTTGTTAAATTAACATTTGGTGGTCTGGTGAGCCTCAGTTCAAGGAAAGACCATAAGGAATTGAAATAGCACTGTCCACTACTCCTTGGTCCTGGAGGAAGTACAGGGCATGCCTTGAGTGACCAAATGAGAGGTCAAGGCAGGATGCTGGTACAGAGATGGGACCTGGGGCACATGCCCTTATTAAGGTCCATAAGTGGAAAGCTTTGGGGCTTCTGGGCTAAGTTCAGAACAGTCAATCCAAACCAAAAGGATCAGGGTTTTTGTAGGCTCTACAGGGGTTTTGTCTAAAGGGGTGCTCCCAGGGAAGGCCTTGGGAGGTAACAGACACTGTTGATCTCAGGGCCATTGGGTAGTCTCTGCAGACTGTTATGCAGCTGGGGCATGAACTGGCATGCTCAAGGCCCCTGTAGGCTGCTTGGCCACCCAGAATGGATTACGAGACAATATTATGGAATAGTTTAGCTAAAATCTCAACAAATTCAAGTCTTCTTTTCAAGAAAGTTTGTTCATATTATAAGTTTCAATATTAGTTCTATTCCACCATTTTCATTTTCTTTTCAGGAACTGCAGTTTATACCAACGTTAGAGCTGCCAGACTTGTCTTCCAGATCAGACACTTTCTCTCTGACCCTTTTTACTTGTTTATTTACCTCATTGTCCATCTCTTGGTTACCTTCTTGCTTTTCTTCAACATCCTTTTTTAAATTTCCTTTCAAACCTATCCTTCATTGTCAACCTTATGATTTAATCTTCCCTTCTTATGTTATTGTGCTTTTTCTTTTCTCAGTTCCATAAAATCTTTTCTCATTTATCCCCTTTTCTTTTTTTATATATTTTATTTTATTTTATTTTATTTTATTTATTTTTATAAATATATTTTGTCTATTTCATTTCCTAATTTTTATATTTCTGAGTTGTTTGTTCCTTTTCCCAAACGCTTGTTTTGCATATTTAATCAAGATCGGAGTATTGTATCACAATTTTATTTAGGATTGTAGTTGGTTTTGGGGGGAGAATTTTCATCAGGTTAAAGGCTTCGGGTTTGCCTTTTCGGTTTTTTTATAGCAGTTTTGTATTCACGAGATCTGCTTTTTTATGTTTGTATTCATTTTATTGTCATAATTTCTAGTTTGAAAGCACCCTCTTCTGTCCATTCTGCCCTCTACTGTGCAGTTGTGTTCATGGACAGCATTGGTGGTTGGTGGGGAGGAAGAATTGGCATGCTGTTTCTTTCATTTCTGCAGGATCTTTATTTTTCTTTCTCTTACTTCCTTATTTCCCATCACTGCCAGGTCTCCAGGGGGTGCCTCCTCCTTCTGATTCTCCACTAGAAGCTGTGCTTCTCCAGCCAAGGCTGCCTCTCTGCCTCAGTGACAAGCCCCCTCCCTGAGACTGGTACTGTGTGTGGCCAAATCCTAGCCTATATTTGGTATTTTAACACTCAGGATTGGACATTCTGTTTCCAAGGAGGATTTGGTTGTGATTTATCTAATTGTTCCTTGCCTCTCTGGTGCTTTTCACAAAGTGTCTTGAGCTCCACCTCCCCCCACTCCATTGGCTTTCCACACCAAAGACTAACTGATTTCCAGCCCTGGCTGTCATAGTTACTAACTTGGAGAAATTACTGAAATTACTTGACTACTGTAAGGCTCAATTTTTCATCTGAAAATACATCCTAGCACAGAGACCAGTGTGGTGTTTTGATAGTGGCTGTTGCAGTTCTTGGCCTGGAAAGTAAAGGTTGGAAGAAAGATCAATGGAATTGCTTGTGTTGTAGAGCTGGCCAGTAATTCACCTACATCAAGAGGGACACCAGCTCTTCTCCAGCTGCTTTAATCTACTCTCCATTGCAGTAATAGAAAACCCCAAAGGACAAAATATCCAAGTGCTTGTTGGGGTCATAGTTATCACCATCCTCAGACCTCCCAAAGCATCTTCATCTTCCCACACAAGTACAACCAATCCATCAAATAAGAATAGTAATGTTGCCTCCCTTGGTGGTTTCCAGTATCTCATCAGTGATTTCCTCTACCTGAATGGATGGTAGAGGTGTCACCAGGAGGGAAGCATTTAGACATGTAAAACCATAATTTTAGTCAAAGACAACTGTTTGGTAAATCTCATTCTAGATATTTAACAAACAATAATATTGAATTCAGGGGGCTGATGTGAAAAATGTTCAAGTAAATGGTGTGGCCTTCTTTCCCAGGTCTAGATCTGGCCGAAAAAATGCCTTCTCCTAGAACTATGAAGACTCACCTTCCTGTTCAGTTGCTGCCACCTTCCTTCTGGAAAGAAAATTCAAAGGTAGGAAAATCCAACTCTTCAAGCCCAGTTTTGTTCATATGGGCAAACACTATCTCTGTCTAAGTGGAAACAATCAAAGATGTTGAAAGATAAATAACCAATGAAGGTATACAGCAGATGGTGTCCTTGCCTCCACATTCCCACATACTCCATCCTGGATCCAACTTTCTTTCAAAATATTATTTCTGGGTACATACTAGGAAGTTTTCATACAAAATCATTCTGATTAGCTGCCAGTGAAGACACATCCAAAGACAGCAAGTTGTGAAACAAAGCACATATTTCCTGAAGGCTTTTATCTTAGTTTGAATCATCTAAGAAGAAAAAGCCAAGGCATAAAAGTGATTTATTTAGGGACAACTTGTGAAGGGAAAGGTAGAGCAATACAAAGAAAGATGAACAACCATAAGACCATGATACTACATTGACCACCCTTACAGAATATCTTGTGGAGCAAGCCCCCAGGAACTATTATAACACTATGTCCTCCGTTTTCAAAAATTCTCATTTATTTTGACCTTCCAAATTCAGGATCAATGTGTAATGTACAGCAAAATGCTTGTGTTTCTTTTTGATATATGCTTCATCAGTGAGTCTTAAAGTCAATGAAATATGGAATATAAGCAAAATATGGACTTATAAATTTGCAGTGAAAAGTGTAGCCATCCAGCAGAATCAAAATGTTTGTATCAACTAGACCAGAACATCTTCTCCTTGCAGGCAAGCTACTTTAGAAACCCAGACTGAACCCTTACCAAGAAAACCATAAGGGTCAAGTCTATTTAGTCAAGACAATTTCCCCTATGTGTGGTGCTCAGATACACAGGGCAAGTGATTGCTTTTGACTCTTTTTTTTTTTTTTTCTGGGCTTCCATGAGTCACCAGCTCTTCATCTTGCCCATCTCCCATCTCCAAACAAGGTACAATTGAATAAGATTCCACATTCCAATATGCTATCCCATTCATTACCTGCTTCTCTGAGATTACACCCAGGTCATTTTGATTTGTGAAAACTTCCTGCTTTGTTCCCACAGGTAGATAACTCATGTGACTCTTGATGCTCAACAAGCAATATTATTTCCAAATGGTATTATAGATTCAATGTGAGAAGACACAATAGCATTTTGTTAGTCATCATACTAGCACCTTCTTTTTATAAAAATCAGGCCTTCCAAAAATGTAAAAATCTCAATGATGGCACCTCCTTTTATCTGTTTAGAATTGTGGATTATTTGAGCAGGAAGTGACATTAGAGAGTTTAGGCCAAGATTTTCATTTTATGATGCAGTGGTAAGCTAAATAGCCATCCCCTAAAGATATCCATGTCCTAATCAACAGAACCTGTGAATGCTACCTTATATGGTAAAATGAGATTTGCAGATTTGATTAAGTTGGGGATCTTGAGATGAGAAGATTATCCTAGATTAATAGGTGGGCCCTAAATATCATCAAAAGGATTCTTAGAAGAGGGAGACAAGAAGATCAAAGTAAAAAGTAGGAGATGTGAAAAGTGAAGCCAGGGATTGGGTCAAGAGCCAAGGAATGCAAGTGGCCTTTGGGGGCTAGCAACAGCAAGTGAAGGGATTCTCCCTTACTGCCACCAAAGGGACCAGCCCTGCCAACAGCTTGACCTGAGCCCAGTGAAATCTAGCCTCTAGAACCATAAGAGAATAAATCTCTTATTGTTTAAGCCAGTACATTTGTTACAGCAGCCATGAGGGATTCACACAGATAAGTCAGCAGGCTCTCAGAAAATGTCCTGGACATTAGGTCATATCCAGTCATCAGACTCCTGCCACAAGCACACTGGATATGTTCCCCGTCTAGCACAGACTGCCCCTTCACAATTAGTCAAGTTTACAAAAAGGCAGTAACCAACACCAGCATTAAGAAATGTATTTACATTATAAGATGGTGCAGCTGTGTCACACTTTTTGGTTCCCTACATGCTTTCACAAATATCAGAGATCCCAAAAATAAATAAACGTTGAAAAAAAAAAATTAAAAAAAAAAAAAAAAAAAAAAAACAAATATCAGAGAAAAATCAAGCAGTAGGAAAAGAGGCAGAGAAACATGTTGGGTCTGTGCTCCTCTAAGACAGTAGTGGGGGAAAGGCAGCTGGGAAAGCAAGAGCCTGGGGAGATTGGCTGAGAGAGAAATACCACTGGGTGAATGGTTGTGTTGGACACAGAAATTCTGTTCAGTAAGTGACACATGGGAAAATGCTTGTGACACCATTAATGTGCTCCTCCTCTCCGGCTCTGCTGAGAATGCACACAGCAGCACAGGTGGGCATTAGAGCCTGGACAGTGAGTGGGAAAAAGGGAACCACAGGACACAAAGCAAAGAGGTGAGATCTCCCCGGCCAGACCACACCCCTGCTTTTCCAATGAAAAGAATCATCACAAGCAGCTCCAAAGGGAGACTTAGCACTGCCGTCAAAAGTCCTGCAATCTTACCACAAATGAAAAGTAGGAGTGATATCATTAATCTATAAAGCTGCAGTTCATCATGTGCAGATGAGACCAAATGGCTGACTGCATTAGCTACCCCCATAAAATAACCTAGAGTCCTCACTTAGTGCAAGCCAAGGAGGACCTACCTTACACACTGGAAAAAAACACAGGGGCCTCTTTAGCCTCCAGGAATATAATAGTTAGGGTGACCATAGTATTTATCAGGCAAACCAGGATACTTTTAAGAAAAGGAGGGATGCTCCTAATCATTATCTGAAACCACAGATATATGTTGGAACTCTGGACAAACCGGAAAATGTGGTCATCCCGATCACAGAAAAGGCACACACGTTCAGATACTCAAATGGGATAGTCTAAGATTCTTCTAATACTAAGGTCCTCTGCATTGAGCAATAATATTTCTGTGTTTTGTTTTCTCTTTGTCTCAATCACTTGCTGGCTGATTTCAGATTATCTATGTGGCTAGAAATGCAAAAGACACTGTGGTATCCTACTACCATTTCTCAAGAATGTCTGCACTACTACCTAACCCTGGTACATGGGAGGAGTTTGTTGAGACATTCAAAGCTGGTAAAGGTAAGTGAAAGGAAATTGTGGGTGCATGTGTCCTTATTCATTCATGTTTCCTTGTTCACTACTGACTTCAGAAAGGATGGGTTTTCAGTGAATGATTGTAGTCATCAAGGTCATGGGAGGGTGTGATGGCACATTCAAACTGGATCATTTGGGGAGAATTTAACCAAGAGACTATTTAGAAAGCTACGGGCAGAGTTTAAAGAAACAAACAGGTGATAATACAGTGTTCTTGGGTGAGTACGAGCAGGGAGCCATTGCCCCCTGGAAAAAGGACAGGGTCCCTTAACAGGAGCTGAAGCCTTCATTAAGGGAAACAGACCACAACAGTGAGCCAACAGGAAGAGCATCAGGGAAATAAACATACCTTCCCTACTCTCCTTTACCCCCAAAAGCCTCTGAGTACCTTTTCCTGACAAAGCCCAGGTGGAAGTCTGAGCACAAAGGAGGCATTGACGCAGTCCCTAGAGGTCAACCTCACAGGGTGGAGGAGGGTGAAGAGTGGATTTGGCAGGGCCAACAGAAGACACCCAGTGCACCTCTCTTCCTCTCATTCACCATTACAGAGAGTAAAGGTGCCCAAATATCTGGTAATTATAGATTTTCCAGAATGAAAATCAGCCTACTAGGATACAATGTTTATTGTGTAACACTAATCTAGGCATCATGTAGTGATGCAAAAGAAAGAAAGATTATGACTCCTGGCAACTACACAGTATCTAATGTGCTATTAAGTTCCAGAGAAGAAATATAAAACCAAGGAATCCAGAATACTTCTTATCATCTCCCTAAATATTTAAAAAAAAAACTGTCTTCTGCAAATAAGAATTCTGTCCAGGGTCTTTGTCTTCTTTGCCTTTTTCCCTTTTATTTGAGACATCCATGCTCATTTTATAAGTTTCAAGTTGATATTGATGCCCCCCCCCCCACTTCTCTCTTGTTCCCTCCAGTGCTATGGGGCTCCTGGTATGACCATGTGAAGGGATGGTGGGATGCAAAAGACCAACACCGTATTCTCTACATCTTCTATGAGGACATGAAGGAGGTGAGAGGCAGTGCAGTCTACCATATTCTCCAGGGCAGCAAACCACAGTCGTGATCCTGTTTGTGGGCTTGCCCACAGGAGAGCCTTCAGTGCAAGTCCTTTCTCTCCATGACACTCTTCTCGACTCAGTTTTACCCTTGAAAGTTCTAACTACTTTTCTGCTCTTCTCAATTTTTTTTTTGCTTCAGTTCACAGTTTCTGGAAGATCCTTCCTCCTCAGGAAATATCACATGTCTTTATAGTTGAATTAATTCTGACACTCATGAACCATGTCTTCACCTAAAAGTGGGTATCATCTCATTTTGTATCTCATGAAATTATTATAAGGATTTATAAGATCACATATGCAAAGTGCCTAGTTGTGTTCAGTGAACGTGCAGGGAGAGTTTCCTTCTCCCTCTTCCACACCCCAGGCCCACATCACAAACTGAAGTTTAATCATTGGCAGGATTGGTCTCACATATTGGGACAGAGGACGGATTTTTCCATTTCAAATCATTGTGTATGAGAGGCATGACAAAATCACTCTCAGGACCCCAGGGTTAGTGTCCTAGAATTAAACTACTTCTTGTGCCAATGGTGAGAAATCTAATCAAAAGCTATAGCTCCTTTTCTGCAACTCTTTGATCAAAGAACCAGTGCACAAGAACTCACATTTCTGTATCAACTTGAGATTCCTTTGCATTCATCCCCTTACTGACCTTCTATTAAATTCACAGACTTTTTGTCATCTTTTATAGCTCAAATACTAAATTTGGTCATACCATGACTCACCTGCAACATTTTTTCTCCTTTATACAACTTTTCCTCATCTCTACCAGGAAACATAATTGCTGCTTTCAACAAATCTCATGGATCTCTTTCTCTCAATCTTTCTCTCTCTCCCTGTGTGTGTCTGTGTGTGTGTGTGTGTGTGTGTGGACAGCATGTTTTCTGGGCCAGTTCTTACAGTTCGTTATGTCTACATTCATCTCCCTATTGCAGCGTGAGCCTCCTGAGGGCAGGAACAGCTCTCATTTTTGTGTCTTGGCAGCACCTTTGCACATAGTCGTCACCTGAGGGATGTTTATTGAATATATTTGAACTGATCCCTTACCTCATTTCTCCCCAAACACTGTTTGTCCACACAGAATGTCATCCTTAATGGAAAACTAAAATTATTTGCTTTGTATAACTATTCTACATACAGGACCCAAAGCGGGAAATTCAGAAGATTTTGAAGTTCTTGGAGAAAGAAATACCAGAGGAAATTCTGAATAAAATCATCTATCACACCTCCTTTGATGTAATGAAGCACAACCCAATGGCCAACTACACCACTTTTCCTGTCAGCTTCCTGGACCACTCTATCTCCCCTTTTATGAGGAAAGGTACGTTAAGACTCATATTCTCAGATGCCAGATTGGACTCTGTGGTCCCCATGCTCTGCTTAGATTTTCCAGTAATGTTTCTTGCCCCATTATGCATTCTTGTCAGTGACACTACATAATTTTTCAGAGGCAAACTTCCTTTTTTTTTCCCACTCTTATCCTGGTTCCAAGGGTGTGTGCTCACTCCACCCTGTACTCTTGTGTGGTAATCACTGAGACTTTGCTCCATTTCAGGGATGCCTGGGGACTGGAAGAGCCATTTCACTGTGACCCAGAATGAAGAATTTGACAAGGACTACCAGAAGAAGATGGCAGGGAGCACCCTGACCTTCCGCACAGAGATCTGAGGGCAACAGGGGAGCCCATCAGTCAAGGACCTCCTTCCTAGATTTTAGACACTTGAGCCTCATAATCAAGAATACTTAAACTTTAATCCTGAGCTTTCCTACACTCTCAGAAATTCTATGCCACTGTGATATACTTCATCCAAATGCAACCAAATCTTGGGTAGAAATTTAAAATTAAATTACATGATCATTCACATAGACACCCACCACATAATGGTGTGCTTATCTGCAAACCCCTGATATAACCCAATCACTATCTCACAATAGCCTGGCTTTCTGGATGCAAAATTCATTAAAAGAGAGAAATAGAGAAGAGTAGAACTTCAACATAAGATAAACTGAGTGAGGAGCAGAGAAGGAGAAGGTGAACACTATGGAGAATGTGAAAAGGGAACCAGGTTTTATCCTTAACCATCAACAATGAGACACAGAGGATGGCCCAGCTCTTGGAAGTATTAGGTTATGAGGTGCAGAAGGTAAAAAGAAGGGAAGCCAGTGAACTGTGCCTGACTCAGGAGGTCTCAAGCTGGACATGAAGAAAGGCCAGAAAGGAATGGGTGATAAGCAGCACAAGAAACAGAAACAGATGCAGTTCACTTTTGAGACCAACACAAGGCAGACAGGCAGAAAACAATATATATTTCAGATGGGCTTTTTAGAGAGAAATGGAGGAAAATCTTCAAATTAGCCCCCCTCCCTCAAAGAAAATAAAATACCAGCACCACATGCACTTTAAGAAAATCTTGAGTATCACATCTCTGGAAGGATCATCTTTCATGCTTCTTAAAAAGAGGCTCTAAGCAAAATGGTCAATATTGATAAATTATTCAGCTACACATGTAATTATGTTCTGCCTCTTTTTTTCATTAAAGCCTGTCTCAAGAAAGTGTCTAGCATCATTTACCAAGTAGTGTGAATATCAATGTATTATTTTAAAAGGATGTCAGGAAGGTACAGTTTGTGGGAGTACTGCATTCCTATGCCACTAAATCATAATATACAGAATATTATCAACTCTGTGCAGGAACAAAAGAAGCCCCATTTGCATCCTTTCATCGTCATACTTTCTAAGCATGAAAATCATTAACCACATGGCAAATAATCCAGTACAGTATTTGTGCAGTGCCAAACTGCTCTGAGGAAATACATGGTGAAGTGAACCAGCATGATTGAATAGTAAATACATTTTTTATCAGTGAACACCCACACCACATTCCCAGCTCACATTCTAAGAGCTACCTAAAAATATAGACAGCAGACTGCTAAAACTCCCTTTCTGTGCACAGTATGACCTGGGCAAATAAAGGGAATATCTGTAATGCGTCTGGAGTTCACAAATTGGGAAAATGTGCAGCTATTCTTTTATGAATTGTAAGATTCTTTTTACTTTCATTATAAAAATAAATTCCATTCTTGTATTCTCCATCAGTTTCAGTTGCAGAGTATTCATGGATTTCTCTCTCACAACGTTCTGATATATGCTTTAAAACAATACTTGGAGTACTAACAAGAAGTAATGGCTTCATTCAATTTTAGTTAGTTAGTTAGCTACCTGGTTAGTTATTTTGAGAGGGGGGCAGGGAGAGCAGAGAGAGAGAGGGAGAGATAGAATCCCAAGCAGGCTCCATGCTGTCAGCAGAGCCCAAAGTGGGGCTGTATCTCATGAATCACATCTGAAATCAAGAGTCTGAGGCTTAACTGACTGAGCCACTCAGGTGTCCCAGGCTTCATTCAATTTTAAGTCTTTAGTCCCAGCTCTATAAAATGATGATGATGGAGAAGGTGACTATCCACATATCCAGGGCAATATAATATCCTTCTAATCACATATTACATATTTACACACACACACACACACACTCCTCTATATACTGTGGTTGTGTAAGATGATATTGTAAATATTCATGGTTAAGGGATTTGGAGCCATGCACTTAGAAGGAGAGAAAAACAGAGTAATGGGAAATGAAACTGAGCTTGGAATCCTGAAACCAGAATAAGAAGTTGAGGAATCAGGTCAAACTGCCCAAAGACTTCACTGGTGATGAGATGACTAAGAATCAACAGGTGGGACCCAGCAGAGCTAAGTGAACTCATGTCCCTGCTCCCGGCCAGGCCCATTTTTTAGCACACTCCTGGAGCTGGAGCATATTGCCTGCACCTCCTCCAGGCTTTAGTTCGGTTCATCTGGGCACTCAGAACACTGTCATCACAACCTGGGGTTCCAGGGATCCTTTCTGATTATCTAACAAATACCAAAACCTTCCTAACTGGCATGTTTAGAAAAAGAAAACCAAGGCTTAGTGGAAATATGGTTAGAAAGGCAGTTTTTCCCTAGTAGAACGCTGGGATCAGAGTGTCTTTGTCATGGAAAAGTCTGTGAGTGTGAGGTAGCCCTGAGCAGAAGCTCCCCTTTCCCAAAATAGTGTAGCCTTCTTGGTCCCTCCATCCTTCCAAGCCATCTGTTGTCCCAGGCTCCTGGGCCCTTCTTTTGCTCTTTGGTATTCTATGGGTTTCCCATCCTAACATACCCAAGCCCATTGCCTACCCTTGGGGAAGAGGATCTCATTCCCCACCCTGCATCCACCAGTCTTCTGTCCTTTACCCATCTCACTCATAGTAAACCTGTGTGGGGTTTGCTGGTAATGAAACTTCAAAACATCCATCTGCGTCAAACTTAGTCCACATAATCTGGAATATTCTGAATTCAAGTATGTGAAATGGTAATAACAAATGATGGAGGGGGCACCTGGGTGGCTCAATCTGTTAAGTGTCTGACTCTTCATACCAGCTCAGGTCAGGACCTCCTGGTTTATTGGTTCAAGCCCTACACTGACAGTGTGGAGCCTCCTTGGGATTCTTTCTCTCACTCTCTCTCTGCCCTTCCTCTGTACTCTCTCTCTCCCTTTCTCAAAATAAATAAATAAACTTTAAAAAATGATGGAGAAAGGAAGGCAAGGCATGGGAATAAAAACTCTTAAATCTTTCTAGGTATCCACTCTTTTTTTTTTTTTTTTTTTGGCTTGAAGAAATTAGAGTTTATACTAGTGAAATCTGATGACCAGCTTTCTTCTGAGTTTACTTTTCAGTGGCAAACCATCCACCCTTCTTCATCATCACTGCCCTGCCCTTCTCTCTCCCTGCTCAGTTGTTGGTATAGGGGTCACAAGGGCTGGAAAACTATGGCTCCTGGGCCAAATTCATTTCATTTGGTATGCATGGGAGCTAAGAGGATTTTTCTATTTTAAAAAGGTTGCAGAAACACCAGAAACAAAGAAGAAGGGATCCCTAAAGCCTGAAATATCATCTACTATCCTGTCTCAGACCTGAGTTTCTGGATCTGCTTTATCTGGACCAGGACTTGGTGTGAATGAGTGTAGAGGCATCCTGAAAGTCCATATTTGTGAAGACTCAGACTCCCACATTTGGAATGCAAGAGCAGAAGTCCTGGATGGGATCAAACTGAAGCCCCAGAAATCTAGATCTTGCCAGAGCTTCTCCCTCTGCTTCCCAAAGAACAGTGAGGGCACCTCCAGCAACAAAAGTATGTGTACCTAGGAGAGGCCTGCCTCCTTCTGAGGCTTGAGGGGGCAGTACTTCCAGCCAAGTAGGCCCAGACAGGGCCCAGGGCAGCAGAGATGCCCAGCTCCTAAGGTGGGGTCTGCCCCACCACCCTCATCTGAACACATATTTTGGGTTCTAGGAGCAAGCAGGTGAGCATATCCAGGACCCATGGTGGGTGTGGACCAGGCTAGCAGGGAACAATGTCCCCAGCCAGGAAAAGATAAGGACCAGGAAGGGCTGCAAGTGGCTAATGGACATCTGTGTATTAGGTCACCCCAGTGAACCCCTGTATTGCCAAGGTCTGTGGGTAATCAGTCCCTCAGGAGCAGTCATTGGTGGGGTCAGTCTCAAGTCCAAAGTTTGGCAGGAAAAGCAGGACTGAATGGCTAGGGCTTGGTCCACACTATGCTTAAAATTCCACAGTCCATCATAGCCTTAACCAGAAGACCACTGACTGCCTCCCTGAGTTCCCGGGAGCTGGAGAACATCCCTGACCACCACCAGGATCAGCAATGTGGAGTAGGGAACTGTCGGGGTATGCAGAGAGGCAGGCCAGGCAAGCTTCCTACATGAGACTCTTTTTACAGAGTTGGCTGTGACACCCAAATATAAGCTCAGCTATCCTTGCCAGCACCATGTGCTCTGAACACAGGACACTAGCACAGAGCATGTCCCAGCTCTGCCCCCTCAGGTCCTAGGGAGATGGGATTTGGTGGAATGGCAGGTCACTACCCTGCTTCTAGAAGCAGCAGGAAGCTGCAATTGGCCACAGGTTGCCCCCAAGGCAGAGAGTTCTCAGGGCTCTCCAGAAGCCTGTGGCATCCCCTGTTTGCGATTGGTTTCCAGAAGCAGACCTTGGAATGAAGATTCCAAGTAACTTATTTTATTTTATTGTTTTTTAATGTTTATTTATTTTCGAGAAAGAGAGGGAGAGAGACACAGTGTGAGTAGGGGAGGGTCAGAAAGAAAGGGAGACACAGAATCCAAAGCAGGCTACAGACTCTGAGCTGTGAGCACAGAGCCCGATGCAGGGGCTCGAACTCACGAGCCGTGAAGTCATGACCTGAGCTGAAGTCAGACGTCCAACCTACTGAGCCACTCAGACACCTCTGCAAGTAACCTATTTTAAAAGTGTTCCGGGGCGCCTGGGTGGCGCAGTCGGTTAAGCGTCCGACTTCAGCCAGGTCACGATCTCGCGGTCCGTGAGTTCGAGCCCCGCGTCGGGCTCTGGGCTGATGGCTCAGAGCCTGGAGCATGTTTCCGATTCTGTGTCTCCCTCTCTCTCTCTGCCCCTCCCCCGTTCATGCTCTGTCTCTCTCTGTCCCAAAAAATAAATAAACGTTGAAAAAAAAAAAATTAAAAAAAAAAATTGTTCCCATGAGAACCCTCTTGCACTGTTGGTGGGAATGCAAATTGGTGCAGCCACTCTGGAAAGCAGTGTGGAGGTTCCTCAGAAAATTAAAAATAGACCTACCCTATGACCCAGCAATAGCAATGCTAGGAATTTACCCAAGGGATACAGGAGTACTGATGCATAGGGGCACTTGTACCCCAATGTTTATAGCAGCACTCTCAACAATAGCCAAATTATGGAAAGAGCCTTAATGTCCATCAACTGATGAATGGATAAAGAAATTGTGGTTTATATACACAATGGAGTACTACATGGCAATGAGAAAGAACAAAATATGGCCCTTTGTAGCAACGTGGATGGAACTGGAGAGTGTGATGCTAAGTGAAATAAGCCATACAGAGAAAGACAGATACCATATGTTTTCACTCTTATGTGGATCCTGAGAAACTTAACAGAAACTCATGGAGGAGGGGAAGGAAAAAAAAAAGAGGTTAGAGTGGGAGAGAGCCAAAGCATAAGAGACTCTTAAAAACTGAGAACAAACTGAGGGTTGATGGGGGGTGGGAGGGAGGGGAGGGTGGGTGATGGGTATTGAGGAGGGCACCTTTTGGGATGAGCACTGGGTGTTGTATGGAAACCAATTTGACAATAAATTTCATATATTGAAAAAATTAAATAAAATAAAATAAAATAAAATAAAATAAAAAATAAAAGTGTTCCCATGAGAGAATAATCAGAGAACGGGAAACAGGAAAGGGAGGGATTCTGCACAGTCCCAGCCTCAGTCTCATTCTCTAGGGAGTCCCTCATTCCTGGGAGAGTCCTTCCTAGAGGCAGGGCAGGGAGCTGGGCTTTACTTTCCTGCCCTCAGTCCCTCCATGTGGCTGCCCCAGGGGGATGTCAGCTCCCAGATTCCTGTGCTGTCAGAGCTTCTGGGCAAAGCCATTCAGTGCCAAAGGACAGACATCCTTCTCTGAAGGAAGCAGGCCAGGGCCTGTAAGAAGGAAGTACATTCCTGAGACATGAGATGGAGGCTGGGGGTGCCAATCCACGGGAATCTGGGCAGGGCACCAGTAGTGCTGCCCCATTCCAGAGCTTTTAAAGAGGAACCCAACCCTGAGTCCCATGTGAAAAGCACACCGCTGTAGTAGTGCCACCAAGAACCATGAGTTCTGCATAATTAGAATGCTTTATTCTGAGGCCAGGCCCTGTGTAGTCAGACCACAGGGTGAGGATGGGGACTGGCAAGGGAGAGGAATGGCAGTGTGGGCGCATGTGGGATAGGCCTGCCAGCTCAAGTCCCCCTTCTTATCCCACCACACCTTGTTCCCTGACACATGGTGTGTAGCCACTCAGGTGGGAACCACTTGGAACCTTAGGCGCATACCCTAATCCCCTCCCGTGGAGCAGAAAGTAGGAGGTCCCAGCCAGCAGGGGTGCCAGAGAGCATGTCCCCTGTCACACAAGTCCTACTGTGATCAAGAGAGCAGAGTCAAGAATTAAGTCTGAAATGGGGGACTGAGAGACAAGGTGGCCAGAGAAGATGGCCTGGAGAGGGCCTGAGCGTGTGTCAGGACTGAGACACAAAGCTGAAGGAGAAAGGGATGGGTAAGAGGACAAGATGGGTGGGGAAAGTGAGCATCAGAAAGGATTTGGGGGTAAATACTGGACCCTTGAAGTAAGATGATGGCAAAATTCCTAACCAGGTGAGCACCACTTCACTAAAAGGGACAAAATACTGCCTTATTTTCTGGATATAAATATTTATTAAATACTTAATTTCTGAGAGAAAGTTGAAATTTTGAAAACTTTTATACTTTCCTGCTTGACATTGAATTTTACAACAAAATCTCTTATTGAGGTACATACATAGATAGATGATAGACCTAGAGAAAAAAAAATTGAAGCTGTTTTAAAGTGCATTTGATTTTGTGCACATGTCTTAATGCCTGGCACAATAATGTTTGCCTGGCACATCAACCCCAGCAAGATGAAAGATTTGTCTTTTCAGACAGTCTTTAGGAATTCAAGCTGGTATTATATTACGTCAAAGAAGATCTAGGGGCACCTAGGTGACTCAGTTGGTTAAGCGTCCAGCTTCAGCTCAGGTCATGGTATCTCATGGCTCATGAGTTTGAGCCCCACGTCGGACTTGTTGCTGTCAGCACAGAGCCCACTTAGGATCTTCTGTCCCCTTCTCTCTGCCCCTTCCCTGCTTGCACTCTCTCTCTCAAAAATAAATAAATCTAAAAAAATAAAAGATCTAAAGCTGAAAAAAATACTTTGAAATCATAAACCAATCTGCATACAAAGCTTCATACAGCAAGCCTGTCAAGATGAGTGATAAAAGACCTTGGAGTTCAGCTTCTTTCTGGAATGTTGTGGAAAATGTAAGTCGTTCATCAACAGAAGTGGAAGTCCTCCATTCCTCAGGAACCTGACTCATCTTCTCACTCAAATAGGAGAGCATGCTTGCACCTCTGTCAACTAATCCAAGGGCATTTCATAGTACATATATTTCTTATTAGGAGATTGGGGGTTCATTGTAAGAAAGAGACTGAAGACTACATGCTTCCCTCTGGGTTGGAGGTGTAAACAAGAGAATCATCTAAGTTTCCTTTAAGTCTAGCGTCTATGAATTTGAAATTCAGATCTGAATATATTCTGCCCCCTTCAAAAACTCCAAATGGTGCTTCTGTGTGATTCACTCACACATTGAAATATCCAGTCTCAAACCCTCCCCACAATTGTTATATTTTCAACTGCCTCATAGATATTCCCACCTACAGTACCTGTGGCACTTCAGTCTCAAAAATGTTTAAAACCTAACTCATTCTCCTTCTCTTCCCCTGTTCCCTCTCCCTCATAAACAATTGCTCCTGATTTCCAGTTGCTATTTATAGGAGCACTATTTTCTTGGGAATTTTTCTCCTTGACGTCCTACAGCTTAAATACTATGATGTTATGAAGTAAATACTTAAATAACATGTAAAATCAGTACATAAACACAAACGTATTCATAACAAAATAAGGAGGAAATTCTCATAGTAGTTACTGTTCTCATTAATGTAACTGGTAATGTGGTCATAGCTGGTATTCATAATTAGCTTCTTCTATTCCATATTCCCTTTGCCTTCAGTAAGCACCTCAGCAGGTTGTGGTTCTTTACCTGGTGGGGGTACCCAAATATTCATTCCTGAAGCATCTGGACCATTAGTATCCTGCCTGGATTGGGTTGTTGTAGTTTTTCAATGATCTTTTTTATTTTTTTTTTATTTTTTTTTTTAATTTTTTTTTTCAACGTTTATTTATTTTTGGGACAGAGAGAGACAGAGCATGAACAGGGGAGGGGCAGAGAGAGAGGGAGACACAGAATCGGAAACAGGCTCCAGGCTCTGAGCCATCAACCCAGAGCCTGACGCGGGGCTCGAACTCCCGGAGGACCGCGAGATCGTGACCTGGCTGAAGTCGGACGCTTAACCGACTGCGCCACCCAGGCGCCCCTAGTTTTTCAATGATCTTAATCACAGGGCATGGTAATACTAAATGATGCCCTACAGGTTTCCCGTATTCCAGACATACTCTTCCTCACCTCCATTGTGGAGTATAGTCCCCTTGGTAGCAAACAACTACTTTCTTTACCTGTTGATTCAGAGGCATGAGGAGCCCAAAATGGCCTGGCAGCAATCTTAATTTCCAGTTCAATGAGTCTCCTGCTGGAATCATCCTGTCCTTTGGAACTAAGGCCTCTAGATCAGTAGAGCAGAAGCTTACAGGAACAGGAAGCAAAACTTTTGCTGGTGGGTCTCTGGGTGTTGATAGCAATTGGTGCCATTATTCCTACTTCCACACCCTCATTCCTGGACTCATGAATCCTGGCTATGGGAGGAACAACACCATACATTGAATGTTGATTCAGAGACTATAGAGCCTCCTAACATATCTTACCACCCCACCTGTACTGTAACTGAGTCTTCAAAAGGACATTCCACAGTTCTATCAAGCCAGCTGTTTTAGGACAGTGGGAATGGTAAGACCAGTGAACTGATTCTGTGAGCACAAGCCCCTTGGCTCGCTTCACTTACCATGAAATGATTCCTTGATCAGAAACAAGGCTGTTTACGATAACTTGGTGCTGGATAAAGCATTCTGTAAGACCATAGATAATAGTTTTGGCAGAAGCATTGCATCCAAGGAAGGCAAATTGTATTGTAACAGCACTCCAACAGGTCTTAAATGTTAACTTGCTTCAAGGTAGGCACTCTTTGCTTGCTGACCTAAACCCCATAGTTTATAGCAGAATTAACCTACTTCCCTTCAGAGCCTGCAGACCCCTGGCCTTGAGGAAGGAAGGACTAGACTTTCTGGAAGATAAGGCCTTACTACACTCGAAAACAGCCACCACTGACCATGGTATCCTCAGTAAGAGACAACCTGGGTGTCTTGATTCCTAGCACAGGCAGTGGGAATCTGGACTTCCTTGCCAGGACATGGCTTGCTGGCTGCAGGGGCATCCTTTACTGAGAGACACCTGGGAGCCTTGATTACTGGCAGAACAGAGGATTCTGGAGGCCTTGCAAGGACAAATGATTAACCCCTGAGCATCAGTTTTTCCTGCATGTAGCCCCCTCCCCCATTTTCTCTCTTTTCCACTGGTTCCTCTGGATAGGGAAGACAGTCTTGGGACATGAGTCCACCATCTTCCCAGGTTGCCAGCTTCCTGAATAAAGCAACTTTTCCTCTCTCATCATCACCTGTCTCTCGAGTATTGACTTTGGAGCAGCAAGCAGGCCAAATTTGATTTCAGAACTGGTCCTTTGTCCTGCAACAATATCCGGAGTAAGTGTCTGTTCCAGTGGGAACAAAATGCTGCCCCTTTCATGGTGGAAGTGCCTTATGCAATTAACCTATACCTGATTCATCACCCTGGGGAATGGTGCAGATCTAGAACTCTGGGCTGGTCTCTGCTGCTGGCAGATAGGACACTCAGCAGTGGCCATAGCCAGACTTGGGTAATGAAAGCCCATATTGGTGATCCCACACATAACCTCCACCCTGCTACCATGGCCACTTTGTTCACAAACCTAGTGGGCAATGACAAGGGTGGCTGGGGAGAGAGGCTGACTGACATCCACAGAACAAGTCATCCTACTCACTTGATTATCACTGAGGTCACTGAGCATTCTCACAAGATACAAATATCTTCACATTATTTGCCCACTGAGAAAGGCCTATCCACATATACCATGCCCAAATTTCTTTGTCACCAATTTTCCAACATATTCCTTCCAAGTCCTTGACCATCAGCCAAACCATTGGCCATAGCCTACAAATCAGTATATAATTACACATCTGGTCATTTCTGCATCAAAGTTAACAATGAGGTTCATTGCTTGAAGTCATACTTCAAAGATGCCCCATAAAGGGGCTATAGCATGCAACTGTCTATGTTCACGTGGGCCCTGCATATCCTGCAGAAGCATCTATAAAGCAGGCCTGAGTCTTCTCTTCCTTTGTTGACTGATAGTAGAAACTCCCTATGAGGCCACAGGTGTAGGCTGGGAGAGAGAAGGCCATGTAGCAGGAGCCAGACCATGGGTATTGGCGCCACTTCATGTAACTTACTTGTGCCTAAGGGCCTGCTTGGGCCTGGTCATGTATATACCACCTCCATCTGATTATGGAGTGCTGCTGTGCATACCCAGCTTTATAATTTGGTGAGTCAGGTAACACCCAATTCCTGATGGGCAGCTCAGGCCACATGACAACTTGGCGGCTCAGGGTTAAGTGTTCAGTCTCTACTAAGACCCAGTAATAGGCCAAGAGTTGTTTCTTAAGATGAGTAGTTATTTGAAGAGCTTGGCAAGGCTTTACTCCAAAATCCTAAGGGCTGTATTTCACCTGTAGGAGCCCATCAGATGCTCTGAACAGCATCCTTCTCTGCCACTGCCATTCCAAGCACTGTTGGATCTACTGGGTCACATGGCCCAAGTGGCAGAGCACCTTGCACAGTAGTCTGGACCTGCTGTAGAGCCTTCTCTTGTTCTGGGCCCCACTCAAAACTAGCATATTTGTAGGGTCGCTCAGTAAATGGGTCGGAGTAGCACACCCAAATGGGGAATATGCTGCCAACAAATCCAAAGAGGCATCCTAGGCACTGGGACTTTTGGTTGTGGGAAGGGCTAGGTGCAACAACTTATTCTTCACCTTAGAATGGTTTCTCAACATGCCCTGCACCACTGGGCCCCTAGGAATTTCACTGAGGTAGGAGGCCACTGAATTTTTGTTGGATTTATGTCACACCCTGTGACATGCCAATATGTCTAGTGTCCAATAAGCCTAGTGCTCAATAGTTCCAATCAGCATAATATCAACAATGTGATTGATCAGCGTGATATCTTGTGGAACAGAAAGGTGATCAATTATGACATAGAGCTGGAGAGCTGATGTACCCCAGACAGTGAAGGTGTATTGCCAGCCTTGCCCACTGAAAGCAAAAGTGCTGGTGGTCTCTATGAACAGATATGGAGAAAAAAGCATTGGCATGGTCAATAGCTGCATACCAGGTACCAGCAATGCATTAATTTGCTCAAGCAAGGAGACCACATCTGGTACAGAGGCTGCAATTAGAGTTAATACCTGGTTGAACTTACAATAATCCACATCATTCTCCAAGCTCTATCTGTCTTCAGCACAACCCAAATAGGAGAGTTGAATGGGGATGTAGTGGGACTGCATCCTTCCAGTCCTTGATGGTGACATTAATCTCTACAGTGTCTCCAGGAATGTGGTATTGTTTTAGGTTTACTATTTTCCTGGGTGGAGGCAGTTCCAGTGGCTTCCACTCAGCCTTTCCCATCACAATAGCCCTCACTCTACAGGTCAGGAACAACCATGAGGATGGATTCTGCCAGCTGCTGAATATGTGTATTTCTATTATGCACTCCAGAGCTGGGTAAATAACCACAGGATAGGTTTAAGGACCCACTAGACTCACTACAAGACAGACTTGAGCTAAAACTTCATTGATCACCTGACATACTGATCACCTAAGCCCCTACTCTGACTAAGGAACCATGGTGATATTTGGGGTCTCCTGGAGCCAGTGTCCATTCAGAGCCAGTGTTCAGTAGTCCTTAACAGGTCTGATTATCTCCCTTTCCCAAGTGCACAGTTATCCTGGTAAATAGCTGTAGGTTCCTTTGGGGAGGGAGAGAGAAAGATTAACAGTATGTGTTTGATAGTTTACCAGGGTCTCTCCTCAAGGGGACCTGGCCTCCCTTCATCCTATGAGATTCTAGGTCTGTAAACTGACTCCTGTCTCAGAATTGAGTGAGGAGCCTTAACGATGTGTTTTGATGAGTGAGGTTAGACTTTGTTCACTTGACCTAGAACTTTTCTGCTTATACAGATCAAGTAAGAATTTAGCAGCCTTCCTATATCACACCACAATCAATGAGGCAATGCCGTAGGTCTGTACACATCAGAGTACTTGAGCACTGGTTTGACTCAGCTGTCCTTTACAGTGACCTCTTGCTCAACTATAGACCCCAACAGTTAAAACCAGAAATAGACAATACCGCTTAACTAAGGCTCTAACAGAAACACGTTGTGCTTATTCCTTATCTCACTTTCTTGAGACAGTGACAAGGATATTTTACAATGACTGGATCAGAAAAGCCCTGACAGCAACAGAATGCCTAGAAGACCACATCTGGCATGTGATCACATGCTTAACACACACTGACCCCCACTGGTGACCATGTACTCTCTGCCTACCCTCTTGCACACACCCATCCCCTACCCCCAGCCTCTCCTTATAAAACTCTAGATGCCCATCTTGCAGGTGGAGAGGTCAGTTGTTAAGGCTTGAGCCTGCCACCTCCCTCAACTGCTGGCACTTGAAATAAATTTTTCCCTTCCTCTTTTCCAAACCCTCGCTTTCTGAGTTATTGGCTTCTCTTGCTACAAGTTTATCCATGTTTGTTCAGCAACAGTGTTGGCAAACTCAGTCAGGTGCTATGCTTCCCATTTGTCCAGCCCCATTGGGATTCAAGCAGTTGGCCATGGCAGCATGCCAAGACTCACCTGTTTGTTTCCTGAATTAGTGGCTGTGATAGATGGATTAGTAACAACCATACCCACTTTGTCTCTGGTGGTTGAGTGCCATCCCTTGGCCCTGCCACCCCAGAATCTAACTACTCTCCTTGCATTAGGCTACCCAGTTCACAGACTGCAGGCCCCAAACTCCACAAGGATGCCAGGCTTCCCTCATAAATTTATTCCTCACAGCCATGGTGGAAAGGATGCCTTCTGGACCCTCCCAGTGTGGCTGAATAGGTCCTAAATGACAAATCCACTCTAATATTCTGGTCTCCCTAAGCCTTTGAATGTCTTCCCCTACATTAAACCAATTCAGGCACAGTATTTCTCATTGGCTCAAAGTGGGCCACCTCTTGGGCCATGCTTCAGGCAACCACCCACACAGTACAATGCTCCCTAACCCCCAGAGTTGCAACAGTAAATGCAGAATCTCTGCTTAGTGGGCCCTCATGCATGAATTTGGCTTAATTAAATTTTATATTCCTTCCACCATTACTCCTCACCCTTATATACATTCCTACACATAGTCCCAGGATTTGGTTTTATAAATTAAAAAACTCAAGTAGTTCTTTGGAGTGCAATGCACCTTCTTATGAGTCACACTGTACCTCACCTTTAGGGATCTTATGGGACTTGAGTCTAGGTATTGGTCTAGAATCAAAGAAGGTGCTAGAGTGGGTCCTGAGAAGAATCAGCAGTTTCTTACAAGGCAGTTGTCTCAGGAGAAGCCAGTACAGTCTCCTCAGTCAATGCAGGGTCAATCCCCACCAATGGAAGTGGAGAGGCCATTCTACTGGCACTGAATTCAGGGGGCACTGAATACCCAGCTCCACAATGGTTTCTATACACACACCCATTCTAACTTTCAGTATCTCACTCCTCCCAGTCAATAACCTCACTTTAACAGTAGATACCCAATGAGCTGGGTATTCTATTTGTGTTCTAATAATTGCATTGTATTGTAATCCAGCCACTTGCAGGATAGCTTCTGAGTTTGGTTTTTGACATCTCAGCCCTGCAGATGTAAGAGATGAGGATCTCTTTCAGGCAAGACATAGAGGCTTTCAGATCACTTATGTGGCATTTTAGCAGGGAATTCAAACTCCTGAGCTTGTCATTTTCATTCCTCATTTTGTCCAGCAATATCTGTGTCCAGTGATGTTGCAAGCAACCAGCCAATCTAATTACACTCACCAGTTTATAATGACAAATGTTTGAACATATCACATGCATGATAACCCAGATCTTTGTTTTTCCCAAGTGCTTGATTAGGAGTATCCAATGGTGATATTTCACATATCTCTACTGCTAAATCACGCCAAAGGATATCAATGTTCTTTTTACTACCGGAAATAGTATCATTTATATGTCTTTAAATCTTATCAGATTAGAGAACCAATTCCAGGAACTCCCAGAACCAATTTGGAAAATTCATCCTTAAGATTCTATTCCTCCAGAACCACTCTTTGTACCAAAATCTTGTTAGAATTCTCCAGAGAAACAGAACTAGTATATGTATTAAAGAATTGGCTCATACAATTATGGAGACTTGCAGAGCCAATGTCCCAGTTCCAAACCCCTCAGGAAGGAGAATTCTTTCTTAATCAAGGGAAGTCAGTCTTTTGTTCTATTCAGGCCTTCAACTGAGTGGATGAGGCCCACTCACATGGTGGATGGCAATCTGCTGTACTCAGTCTACCAACTTAAATGTTAATCTCATCACAAAAACACAGAAAATAATATTTGACTGAACATCTGAGCACTTTATGGTTCAGTCAAGTTGACACATAAAATTAATCATAATAAGCATCTAGGTTTAAACACTGAAGTCATGTATTCTTAACATCTCACTCCCTAGTAATCCCCATGTTAGTCATATGCTGGGTGCAGTAATGTCCACTTCTGCTGACCTTCTCTTTCCCACTCTCCCTTCTGCTTCAGTAACACATACCCCTTGCCTAGGCTCCTAGAGCAGCCTAGTAATAACCTTGTAATTTTGCTCCCAGCTTCTACTCTTGTTTCTTCAACCCATTTTATAGTCTAATTCATATGGTTCTTAAAAGGCAGCTCTGAGTATGTCATTCTACTGCTTCAGCAGTAATCCACTGACTGTCAAACTAATCATACACTCTTTGTCATGAGAAACTAAAAAAGCCACCATAGTATATCTCCATTTCTCTACCCATCTGGTCTATACCAGTGGTTCTCAGGATCCTTACACACTCTTAAAAATTTTTTGAGAATCCCAAATAGATTTTACTTATGTGGTTTATATCTAGCAATATTTTCCATATTACAAATTAAAACAGAAATTTTTAAAACACAAGAATAATTCATATTAATTCCATCATCCCATCTGTCATCAAAACAATGGCATTGTCACAGATAATATAGCTCTGGAAAACCCCACTGTACAATCCTGAGAGAATGAGTGTGTAAAAGGCAAGCATAGTTTATTATTATGAAAACTTTTGACCTGAAGATCCCCTGAAAGAGTCTCAGGGGTCAACATGGATTCCCAAAGCACATGTTGGGAAATTGCTGCTCACTGTTAAAGTCAAACAGGACTAGTCTCTGTTCCCCAGACAGATCTCACACACACACCCAAGATTCTCATCTTTAATGAGGCTGTTTCCTCAGTCTGAGTCCTATCTGCCCCACTAACTCTAATCTATATAACAAGGCTTTTTCTTCTCCTTTGAAAGAGGAACTTACATGTCATCTCCTTTGTGAGATTTTTCATGATGGGCCACCACCATTTGTGTGTGTGTGTATCTGTGTGTGTGTGTGTAAGTTTCCTTCTGCAGACTCTTCAGAGTATTTTATTTATGTCTCTTCTATGGTACTTATAGAATTTTCCCTTTCATTATTGCTGTTTATGTATTGATTTTATTTCTTCTTGTACACATACATTGTTCTCACCTTTTCAACACTAATTCCCCCTTCCACTATTACCATCTCAGTTTTGCTTTGACAAACTTCTCCTCCCCAAATGTATATAATTTCATGGAATTAGCCATAAAGGAACCCCACCTTTTTCTGGCCAAAGGGTGAAAATATGAGCCAAACTAGGTCAGTCAGATACTTAGCCCTGGAATTTTAATTACGAGCAAACACTGAATTTATTTGGGGTTCACTCAACTTGAGAGAAGTGCCTTGAAGAGAGATTGCCCTTTGAGTACTCTTCCTAGATTCCTAGGGCTGCTTCACTTACTGCCCTGGTTCTTCCTCTTTTCTTTCAGTTTTGTAGGCTACCCTGTATCTTTCAAATAAAATATTTTTGTGTCTAACTTAAGCATGGTCAGTTGCTATTATTTGTGAAAAAATAACTCTAGTAAGCTGGCCTCTGCCTCAATACACACACACACACACACACACACACACACATCACAGACTTTGAGTCTGCAGTTCTCTCTTGTCCAGCAAGAGAGCGGATGCAGAATTGAATACAAGAAAGGCTAATGTCCAGGAGGAGATAAGAGCCCTGAACAGGGGTTTTGTCTTTCCCTTTTGATGACCCCTTTCCTCTATAAACTTTTGTTTCTTCTTCTTCTTTTCTTCTTTCTTTCTTTCTTTCTTTCTTTCTTCTTTTTATTCCTTAGAGAGAGAGAGTGAAAAAGAACATGCGTGCCCATGCATGGGAGGAAGAGGGAGGAAATCTTTTTTTTAATGTTTATTTATTTTGAGAGAGGAGAGTGTCATCTGGGGATGGGAAGAAAGAGAGGGATAGAGAGAATCCCAAGCAGGCTCTGCAGTATCAGCACAGAGGCTGACTCGGGGCTGGATCACATGAAACATGAGATCATGACCTGAACTGAAATCAAGTCAGACACTTGGCACTGGGCACCTGGGCACCAATAAATTTTTATTTCTAAGAAGATATTAAAATACATTTCAAACTAAATGTTTTACAGTGGCTTATATTTTTTCCCTGAAAAGACCTAATTTTGTCAAATAAGCCACTAAATATTAAGCATGGAAACCTGTCATTAGAGTAAAAGATTTGGTTTTTTGATATGCCTTAATTATGCACTTTGTGAGTTTTAATTTAAAGAAAGCCACTGATACTGAAATCTTGAGGGCAGCTACATCTATTTATAAGCCTTAGTACATTTTCTGATGTTTTAAAAGAAGAAACATTGCCTTGATTATATGAACAATTCAGAAAGTACATTCAGCTTGTAGTGGTGAATTCTCTTAAGGAAATACATGAATTTTAAAAATTACTATTATACTGTTTTTAAATACTTACCTTATTTTAATGTTTAGTATTATCCCCTCCCTACTCATATATATTTAGGTATATATCCAAAACAAATGAAAAAGATCTGTTCACATAAGAACTTTCATATGAATGTTCATAGGAGCATTATTTATAAGAGTCAAAATGTCCATCAACTGATAAATGAATAAAGAAGATGTGGTGTATACCTAAAAGGAAATGCTATTTACAGTATGGCTGAACCTTGAAAAGACCACAAAATTGAAATTATAAGTTTAAGAATATTATGAAAGAAGTCAGCCACTAAAGGCCACATAGTGTATGATTCCATTTGTATGAAATATCCAGAATAGGCAAATTTTCAGATACATAAAGTAAATTAGTGGTTACCTAGGCTGGAGGTGGTATCTAAATGGTACAAGATCTCTTTGGGGTGATAAAAATGCTCTAAAATTGATGGTGGCACAAATCTGTGGACACTAAAGCCACTAAATTATACATTTTAAATTGGCAAATTTGTGGTACGTGAGTTATATCTAAACAAAACTGTTACATAAAGGAACCAAAAAGAACAGTGACATCACCTTGAAGGTGATAGCTGGCTGACTGTGTAGTGAAGAAGAATGGCAGCAGAGAACCCAGAGCTATAGGTAGGAGGGATTTACCAAAAGTAGCTTTTATTCTAAATTCAAGACTTTTCTCCTTATTCTATATACCAGAGTGAGCAAACTATGACGCACCACCTGTTTTTGTAAAGAAAATTTTATTGGAACACAACTATGGCCCATTGAGTATTGTCTGTAACTGCTTTCACGCTGCAATGGTGGAGCTGAGTAGTTGCAACTGACACCGTATGATTGGCAAACTCTAAAATATTCACTACTTCCTCCTTTACAGGAAAAGTTTGCTAACCCCTGATAGATATTATACAGGGTGAAGCCAGTGAGAGTTTTTTAACATTTATTTTTGAGAGACAGAGAATGAGCAGGGGAGGGACAGAGAGAGAGGGAGACACAGAATCCAAAGTAGGTTCCAGGCTGTCAGCACAGAGCCTGACGCTGGGCTTGAACCAACGAACCGTGAGATCATGACCTGAGCAGAAGTTGGACGCTCAACCAACTGAGCCACCCAGGCGCCTGGGGAAGTGAGAGTTTTTGAGAAGATAACTCTGCTTGCTGCTCAGAGAGTAGATTTGATGGAGGAGGAACAAGTAGATCCTTATTGTCCTAGACACAGACCCCCAGAATTCTGTCTACCGCTTCTTCCGCAAGCTGTCACCCTCTGCTTGAACCTCTGCCCATCTCTGTGCTCAGGGCTATACAATAGAAAGCATGGCCCAACACCACTTCCATTTGTCCTGATACTAAGGACACAGGCCCTTTCATTTGTTTAGTTGGTTGTTTTAATTGAGACCTAATTGACATAAAATTAGTTTCTGGTGTACAACATAATGATTCCATATGTATATATGGTGAAATAATCACCACAAGAAGTCTAGTTAACAACCATCACTACCCACAATTATAAATTTGTTTCTTATGTTGAGAATTTTTAAGATATACTCTCTTAGCAACTTTCAAATATGCAGTACAATATTATTAACTATAGTCACCATGCTGTGCATTATATTCTAGGACTTATTTATTTCATAACTCTAGGACTTATTTATTTCATTTATAGTCACCATGCTGTGCATTATATTCTAGGACTTATTTATTTCATTTGTACCTTTTGACCACTTTCACCTTCACCCATTTTGCCCACCCCAAACCCCCCACCTCTGGCAACCACAAGTTTGTTCTCTGTATCTGTGAGTTCAGTTTGTTGGTTTTTGTTTTTTTTTTTAAGATCCCACATGTAAGGGAGATACAGTGTTTGTATTTCTCCATTTTCTTTCACTTAGCATAATAGCCTCAAGGTCCATCCATGTTGCCACAAATGACAGTATGTCCATTTTTATGGCTTAATAATATCCAGCATGTATGTATCACATTTTCTCTATTCATCCACCAATGGACAGTTAGGTTGTTTCAATAACTTGGCTATTTTAAATAATACTAAAATAAACATGAAGGTGCATATATCTTTTTGAGTTAGAGTTTTGTTTCCTTTGGATAAATACCCAGAAGTAATATTGCTAGATCATGTGGTAGTTTGAGTTCAAGAGAGTACTCTGTCTTCTCACTGTGGCCTGATTTTCATGGAAGGGTGCTCATTCCATCATTTCCTCCCATGGTTGCGAATGAATTCACCCTGTGTGAACAGAAACCTTTGAACAGAAACCTTTGAACAGAAACCCGACCCTGATTCTGTACCTAGGTGTGGTGAATGCTATCAAAAGTAAACTCTTTGGTCAGGGCTCTAATACAGTGATAACAGAAAATGAATTCTTGGATAGGAAAGCTGTAGCAACGTACAGGCTACAGCATCACTAAGAATGTGACCACATGCCTCAGTGGTGGGACCAATGGTGATTGGACCTCCATGCTGCCAGTTTTCCCTGTGTCAAGGTGTTCAAACATCCTGTAGGTGAAGCCTGGTTAAAATCTCTCTAAGCAAAACCTAGATCTGGTCCCCAACTTCCTCGTCTGAAGATACATTGCTTGCTTTTAAACGCAAACTGTAAGTAATAGTAGAAACAGAGGGAGGATATATTTGTAGCTCTTCCTTTAGTTACTCCTTTAAATGAGATGGATTAAAATATTGAAAATGAAATGTTATTAATTTTGAAAGGGGATAGGATTGTTAGCCTCTTAAAAGACAAAACTAAATTTCAGGTGAACTTGAAACTTGAAAATGGTTTATTTACTTCTTTATCATTTTATTTTTTCCAGCTTTATTGACATATAATTGACATATTACATTGTGTAAGCTTAAAATGTTCAGCGTGTTGATTTGATACACTTAAATATTTTGAAATGATTACCACCATAGCATTAGCTAACACCTCCATTATGTGACATAACTACCATTACTTCTTGGAGGAGAGAAAATTTAAGGTGTACTCTCTTAACTTTCAAGTTTATAACACATATTGTTAACTATAATCCCAATGCTTTACATTAGATCCCCAGAACTTATTCATCTTATAACTGGAAGTTTATTTACCCTTTCACCAACATTTTCTCTACCCTCTAGCCCCTGGTAACCACCATTCTACTATCTGTTTCTAAGAGTTCAGCTTTTTTTTAGTTTCCACATGTAAGTGAGATCATACAGTAGTTTGTCTTTATCTAACTTATTTCACTTAGCATAATGCCCTCTAGGTCAATCTATGTTGTCACAAATAGCAGAATTTCCTTCTTTCTCATGACTGAATAATACTCGTGTGTGTGTGTGTTTGTGTGTGTGTGTGTGTGTGTGTGTATGCCTCATCTTCTTTATCCATTCATCTGTTGATGGATACTTAAGTCATCCCATGTCATGGCTATTGAGAATAATGCTCAAAAAAACATTGAGTGTAGATATATCTTCAATATCCTTTTTTTTCCCATTTTCTTTATATACCCAGAAACAGAATTGTTGCATTGTATGGTAGTTCTATCTTTAATGTTTTCAGGATCCTCCATACAGTTTTCCACAGTAGCTGCACCAATTTACATTTCCACTGACAGTGCAAAAGCGTTCCCTTTTCTTCACATCCCTGCCAACACTTTTTATTCCTTGTCTATTTGATAATAGCCATTCTAAGGTGTGAGGTGGTATCTCATTGTGGTTTTGATTTGTACTTCCCTGATGATGAGTGATCTTCAGCATCTTTTCATGTGTCTGTTGGCCATTTGCACATCTTATTTGGAAAAATCTCTCTTCAGTTCCTCTGGGAAAGAAATTTTTTTAAAAAGTTATATTTCTCCATACTCTGAACTATCAAAGCACCTTTATACTTAACATATAAGACCACAAAGATGAACAAACAATTCCTTTGGAGGAGAAGGTGAATTATAAGTGATGTAGGGTTGTGGCCCAGGGAACATATGGGGAAGGGAGTCAGAAGTAAGCTATGCTATGAGAAAGTATCTGAGGACTTTTGTGTCCAGAAATTGAGCCTGGAGCTCTGACCTCAAAAAATATGACCCAATCTGGAATATTCCTCACTTTGTACTAGTGCTGCTACTCTACATTCACCAGGAAACAATGCTATAGAAGTAGATGGACTTAAACATGGTATAGTCTGTTTAAAAGCCTGTGTTAGGGGTGTAGCTTCCTAGGGTTCAAATTGTGGCTCTGCTGCTGTGATCCAGAGTGAGGAATTTACCCAAGTGCTTCAAGTGCTCGATTCTGCTGCCAAGCTCAGCTATCCACTGAGCATGCACAGATACTGAGAAGCCAATTCAGAGGAAGGAACATCCACACAACCCTCAAGTTTGCATCAAGTCAAGGGAGCTGATATTTGCAGAGTGGTCAAAGCCACATTTGACCTTGTTTACATTTCTTCCACATCAGACCAGGTCACAGGGCTAGTTCCTGTTCAGGACTAATTCTTCCAGGAATGGCTCCAACTTACCACATGGATGCCAAGAGCCCCCAAAGGGCCTTTACCTGCTGAAGGCCCCGTATGCCTCAGACACAGTGGTAATTTGAGCCTCTGCAATTGCCATACCCAGGGAATACTACCCTGCTTCCTTGGAATGCATTTTGTGTGTCCACTGACCCTTGGTCAGGACTTTGGGCTGCCAATTTTCAGCTGGAACTTGAAGGTAAGAATATGGCTTAAAAGAAATCCTCAACTCACTGATTTATTTTTCAAATTTTTATGTAGGTGCTGCTATATTGATATAAATAGAAGTGCTTAACTAAAGCCAGAGAATATTTTAAGGAACCTAAAAAATAAAAGTTATTTATAACCAACAAATACCAGCTTAACAATGTAAGTCTAGAAATTCAGGAAGCTGAGTCAAAAATCTCCAAAATCCCTGTCCCATAATATCATCTCTCCTTCCCACCTGGATCTCTCCCCTACATGCTGAGCCTACAAAGGGGACTAGACCAGGTAGGTCCCTGAGCTTCAGGATGGCTAGAAATAAAAATAAGTAATTGTAGGACAGTGGAGTAAGAGCTAAAAAATCTACACACAAAATGCTACAAGATCCCATGAGAAGGGACAACTCTTTCTGTCCATGGAGTCAGAGACAGCTTCACAAAGGAGGCCCCTGACCTGAAGGGATGACAAAGTTTCCAGCTGGTTTCTCAAGTGGAAATTTTATGCCTTTATGCCTGTAAAGGAAGAACTCTTTCTGTGCCTCTCCTTTATGCTACTTAAGTAGCATACTTCATACATACTTTATACTTTCTGGGACCAGATATGGGGCAGGGTGGGGGCGGTTTACCAAGCAATCCTCAGATTTTCTGGATACTGGCAGTTGAGACACTCTTTACCTAGAGATAGCATCAGATCCCACAGGTTAAGGGCTTAGTCCCCACAAGACTGCTCCCCTCAACCCTGACTTCACATGCCAGTCACAAATTCATATTACAGCCTGTGTTTCTAACCAACCACTTTTTATTTTATTTTTTTTATTTATTTTTGACATGGGGAAGTGTGCACACAATGGGGGGAGAGGCAGAGGAAGAGGGAGAAAGAGAATCTTAAAGAAGGCTCACACTCAGCACAGAGCTCCACATGGGGCTCGATCTCACGACCATGAGATCACAGCCTGAAGTGAAATCAAGAGTGGGTCACTTAACCAGCTGAGCCACCCAGTCACCCCACTAACCAACTACCTTTAGGTTGAAGGTCCCCATGACCCCTTCCTTGAATTTAATTCATTTGCTAGAATGGCTCATAGAACTTGGGAAAACACTTCACTTAATATATTACTGGATTACTAGAAAAGGATATAACTCAGGAACAGCCAGATGGGAAAGATGCATAGGGAAAGGTGTGTGGGAAGGGGCATGAGTTTCCATGCTTTCTCCAGGGGTACCATGCTTCCAGCACCTCCACGTGTTCATCAGCTGAGAAGCTCTCTGAATCCCATCTTTTTTGGAATATGTTTATATTGTAGATTATAATTGTGTGAGCCCCTCAATATAGACATATCAATATATATTTGAAAAAAAACATAAAAACATAAAAATAATTTTTCTTCATACATTTGGGCTTATTCCAAATTTTCTGGTACATATATACACTCACAATAAAAAACAAGAGAGCTAACCTTTTTTTAAGGAATCTGGAATTTGCAGACACACACTGGCTACAACCTTGGACAACTTATTGATCATGTGACTCCCAGCTTCCTCACATTTATGAATGTAAATTATAAAATTGTGATATGAATTAAAAGAGAAAAGAAAAGTCTATAAAAGATCTAACATAGAAGGTCTGTAAGAAATGTTAGCTCTTGGGATGCCTGGGTGGCTCAGTCAAACGTCCGACTTCAGCTCAGGTCATGATTTTCATGGTTGGTTAGTTAGAGCCCCTCATTGGACTCTGTGCTGACAGCTCAGAGCTTGGAACCTACTTCCAATTCTGTGTCTCCCTCTGTCTCTGTCCCTCCCCTACTCATGCTCTGTCTCTCACTGTCTCTCAAAAAATGAATAAACACTAAAATATTTTTTAAAGAAATGTTAGTTCTCTTCCCACCTCCCTCTTAATGTTGATCACATGGTAATTTTGATATTATCCAAACTCTACCTTCTTTGACATATCGTCAAACCAGCTGTTTCTTACACTTGAAATTTTTTTTTGGAAATAGTTCATCTTTCATTTTCTTAAAACATAGTCTCCATTCTAAGAGATTTACCTCACTCTGAGAGTAGAACCTTGAAAACGAGCCTTACTATGGTAGCACAAACTCCCTCTCACCCACTGCCTGGAAAGGCTGGGCCAGATTCTCTTATTCAATTTCCAGTAAGTATGGAACATTTCCTGTAAGGATGCTTTCAATTCTAAAGTCCTGGCACTGAATTTATATACAATAGTTAAATTTATGTATACAAGGAACTCATCCCAGCACATGCAAATTGAAGTGTTCAATAAATGTTAGCTTTTAAGTAATATTTAATTACTAGCAGTAGCAACAAATGTCTTCTGGGATCGCAGTAGCCAATTATTCTGGAGTAATAGTGGCCCATTCTCCTGGCTTTCTCATTTTGTGCGTTTCATACATTTCTTTCAATAGAACAAAACACACAAAAAAACTGATTCAAAAAATGGGCTAAAGATTTAAATGGACATTTCTCCAAAAGAGATATATGAATGACAAATAGGCACATGAAAAGATGCTCAACATCACTAATCATTAAGGAAATAAAAATCAAAACTACATGAAATATCACCACATACCTGTTAGAATGACTATTCTAGAAATTAAAAACATTTTAAACATATACTTAATAAATAAAATAAACAGAAAATAACAAATATTGTTGAAGATGTGAAGAAATTGGAACCCTTGTGCCTTTCTGGTGAGAATGTTAAATAGTGTACTGTGTACTGTGGAAAACAGCATGGCAATTTCTCAAAAAATTAAACATAAAATTACCATATGATCTAACAATTCCATTTCTGGGTATATACCCCTAAGAATTGAAAGTAGGATCTTGAAGAAATATTTAAATACCCATGTTCATAACAGCATTATTCACAAAAGTCAAACATTAGAAGCAATCTAAATGTCCATACATGGATGAATGAAAAGCAAAAGGTAGTTTTTGTCACACAGTGGGATGTTTTTCACCCCCAAAAAGGAATGAAATTCTGACACATTGTACAACATGGATAAACTTTGGAGATATTATCCTAAGTAAAATAAGCCAGTCACAAAAGGACAAATATTGTATGATTCCATTCACATGAGGAACCTAGTGTAGACAAATTCATAGAAAAAGTAGAAGGGGATAGGGGAAAAGAACTATGGGGAGTTAGTGTTTAATGGTGTAGTTTCATTTTGGGAAGATTAAAAAGTTCTAGACATGGATGTTGGTGATGGCTGCACAACAATGAGAATGTACTTAATACCACTGAACTGGATACTTAAAAATGGTTAAAATGGTAAATTTTATGTTATGTGTATTTTACCGCAATTGTTTTAAAAGTCCTCTATCCTGTGCCCACAGGGACTCCCCCTCCCATTGCAAGACAGTATGGCCCTGACCACAGAGTTGAGGACACAGCTACAACTGAGAGAGGTGGCAGGGATCCCCCTGCAGGCTAGCACTGTGGACAACTGGAGCCAGATCCAGAACTTTGAGGCCAAGCCAGATGATCTCCTCATCTGTACCTACCCTAAATCAGGTGACTGTGGGGTTAGGGGACAACCAAACTTCAGCCTGTGGAGTAAGAAAGGGCTGCTCATGTCAGTTATAATCCCCCTTGATACAGTGCACTCACTCATTCAAGGAAAGCTGCTCCTTCTCGCTATTCCATGATGAGGCAATCTTGGGATGCCTAATGTCCCTGGGTTTATTAGGGTCAAGCATAATGGCTTTAGAGGACCCAGGCTGTTGTGCTCTATTATGGATTGCTCTTGGGTGACAACATCATGCAGCTCCTTCTGTCCATAGAGACCTTGTGGGGTTTTCCCACATGGACGTTCAGGACAGGATCCTGACCTGAGGGGAGGTTGAACCAAACACCATCAGTCTCCACGTCCCCTTTTTCACCCAGGACACTTAAGACAGATTGTCTAACCAGTTTCTACATCTCACCCTTTCCATTTGGGCCCCAGGGACCACGTGGATTCAGGAAATTGTGGACATGATTGAGCAGAATGGAGATGTGGAGAAATGTCAGAGAGCCGTAATTCAACACCACCATCCATTCATCGAGTGGGCTCGGCCACCCCAGCCTTCTGGTGAGAGTTCCCCCATTATTGCTATGACTCCATTCTTTCTCTTCTTTTAAGATTTTTTTTTAGAGCACTGTTAGATTTACAACAAAGTAGAGTCACAGAGATTTTCTGCACATGCATAGCCTCCTCCATTATCAATATCTACCCCCTCCCCCAGATGGCGCATTTGTTTCAATTGATGAACCTACACTGACACATCATAATCACCCAAAGCCCAGTGTTTGCTCTGGATGTTGTACATTCTATGAGTTTGGACCAATGTATAATGACCTGGATCCAGCACTGTAATACCACACAGAGTAGCTCCACTGCCCTAAAAATTCTCTGTGCTCCACTCGTTCATCCCTCCCTCTCTCCCAAACCTCTGACAACCACTAATCTGTTTACTCTTTCCAGTTTTTCCTTTTCCAGAATACCATATAGTTGGAGTCATACAGTATGTGGCCTTTTCAGACAGGCTTCTCTCACTCAGCAATGTGCATTTAAGTTTCCTCCATGTATTTTCATGGCATGATAGCTCATTTCTTTTCAGTGCTAATATTCCATTGCTTAGATGTACCACAATTTATCCATTCACATACTCAAAGGCATTCCAGTGGCTCTCCTTATCCCTTTCTCTTCCTCTCTCTTCCTCCTTTCTCCCTCTCTCATTCTTTCTACATATTACCTACAATTATTTGCCAAAAGTGAATCTAAGTAAAAAGGAGTTGCCTTATTTTCTTCTTAAATGCTCCCTCTGACCATCACGCTATAGAACACACAGAGAAGGTAGAGAGCTATTTATGAAACAATTTGCACGCTCTCCTCTCCTTACTCCACCATACAAAATCCCAGAGCAGCCAAGAAAGTGACAGATAATCATCAAAAATAATGCATTTCGGGGCGCCTGGGTGGCGCAGTCGGTTAAGCGTCCGACTTCAGCCAGGTCACGATCTCGCGGTGCGTGAGTTCGAGCCCCGCGTCGGGCTCTGGGCTGATGGCTCAGAGCCTGGGGCCTGTTTCCGATTCTGTGTCTCCCTCTCTCTCTGCCCCTCCCCCATTCATGCTCTGTCTCTCTCTGTCCCAAAAATAAATAAAACGTTGAAAAAAAAATTTTTAAAAAATAATGCATTTGCAGCCAACTATTTCTGTTCTGTAGGGAGACTTTTTTAGGGTAATACTCAACCTAGAATTGAGTATTCAAAACACACAAAAAAAAGACAAAAAGACAACCAGAACTTCTTGGAATTCAATACACTTCTTGAAATTAAAAAAAAAAAAAGGCAACCAGAAGGCAAAGAAGCCATTCCAGGTAACTGGCAGCTGCTGGAAGCATGTTACAGAACAAGGATAAGAGGAACACCTACTTTGCTATTTCAGTATTGCATAGGACAGCACAATGAAAAACTGGAAACACAACTAGCTAGAGCTGCAATATTATAGGCAGCACAACTCTAGTGTTGAACCAATTGTGGATGGAGCTACCAATGCCTTGTGATAGAGAAGTTCCTTATCTGATGCCCATCAAACCTTAAACTTGTGTCCAAGTTAGAATAGCCTTAGGTACTTTCTTGTCCTTCTGGTTCTACTTGCCTAGCCACTCAGACTCCTTTGACCCTCAATTCCTGTCTGTCTGGTTATTCACTAGTTTAGCAATCCAGTGCCAGGTCTGATCGCTGCTCTGAACTACCTGTGAGTCTCTGACACTGCACGCAGAGTACTCTCTGCCTGCTTAACTGTGACCCCACTCTGTGTGTAGCCAGGGCCTTCCATTTTTGTTGGTGTCTGGTCCTTTGATCCCTTGAGCAGCAGGATGGTATAATGAATAAAGACAACAAGGGTTTAAATCCTGATGCCATCACTCACTCAGCTCAGTGACCTTTAGCAAGTTACCTTCTCTGTGTTACAATTGCCTCAGCTGCAAAATGTCAATAGAATTGGTGCCTACTTTAAAAAGTCATTATAGGGATTAAATGAGTTAATATGTGTCAAAAGCTTACAACAACACCTGGCACAGAGTAGATACCTTAAGTGTTAGGTATTCCCGATCACCTCTTAGGCTAAATCCCTTGCCCCACAAGGGCATGTGTTCCCTGGTCATCCAAGCCCAGTTTTTTATCTTATTTCTACATTCAACCCCAGCCACCATCATCTTACCTCTGACAATCTGGGAGATTAAAGAGAGGGAAAAAATCCTAAACATGATTTCTAGTGAGGCATTCTTGGCAGTGGGGAGCAGAGTATCCAGTATAAGCATATGCTATTGTTAAGTCAGCATAAAAAGCAGGATAAAGCTTCTCTCAAGGCAATGCCAGTAGCTACAGAATTCAAGAAAGGATAATAACCAATAGCCCAGCATGGCACATCATACAGAAATCAAGATGGATCTTTACAAAACAAGGTGCCCTTGGGGTGCCTGGGTGGCTCAGTCAGTTAAACGTCTGACTTTGACTCAAGTTCTTGAGTTTGAACGCCACATCAGGCTCTGTGCTGACAGCTCAGACCCTGGAGCCTGCTTCGGATTCTGTGTTTCCCTCTCTCTCTGTGTCCCTCCCCTGTTCTCTCTCTCTCTCTCTCTCTCTCTCTCTCTGTCTCTCTCAAAAATAAATAAACAATTAAAAAAAAACAAGGTGCCCCATGTCCAAAGATGTGATAAACACTGAAAAGGGTTATGGTCTTTCCAGCTATAAACAGACAGAGGCTGGGTAAAGACTCGGCTAGGCAGTAGTTTTATTTAAGAGCAGATGGTCCCTGCCACCTGAGGTGAGGGCTGCCATTAGGAGGGTAATATGGTTGCTGAAATAGACTGATGGGTGTTGGTCAAGTATACTGACCACCCTCAGAGGGTTCAAGAGTGAGCGGACACTCCTGGATGTAATGGAAGTTTGTGTCCCGCATGGTCAGTCTCCCTCCCAGGAGCCCTCCTACCCTCCCACCAACTCCTAGCAACAGAGCTGTTTGACATCTAAAGCATTGCATATATGACCTAATAAAAGCAAGGCCGGGAAGAATTTGAAAAGGTGCATGTGTGTGTGTGTGTGTGTGTGTGTGAGAGAGAGAGAGAGAGAGAGAGAGAACTGTATATAGGTGAGATCTAGAAATAACTCCTACAGCTCAACAAGAACTTATACTACAGGCCCTGGGCTGCATATATAACTCCATACCTCCACTTGCCTTCAATAGTTCATGGTCCAATGGAGGAGGCAAAGGCAGACCATATGATGACAAGGAATGGGTATGTTGGGTAGAGGTTAGCATAGGACACCATCAGCAGGGTGAAGAACGTGCCTGAAAACCAATGCCTGGAGAAGCTGACACCTGCAATGACAAGCTGCTACTGCTGCTGTTGCTGTGTTTTTCCTGCCAGACTGCAAGCTTCTCATGCAGATGATTAGGGCCAAAAATTACTCCATTGGCCCTCTTCTTCCACGGGGCAGGCTCAGGAATGACTTTATGACCTGAGGTGTGTTCATGGACACTCTCCCCTGCCCTTCTCACCCCCTGAGGCTGAGCACTCATGGCAGAGTGCCCAGGAAATGAGACCACCCCAACCAGCTCTCCTGAAGCATTGATAAGAGACAGAGAGAGAGAGAGAAGGAGAAAACATATAATTTACTTGAATCTGTGAAAGAAAACATGGGTGGAATGCTCCATGTAAAGCCCTAAACCTGCAGAATCTGTCTATTGTAGGGGTTCTTTGGGAGCAAAGTTTGAAGCTGGAGCTGGGTCAAGCCTGCTGGGAGGGTTGCATGTAAGAGGATGAAAACCCAAGACTACCAGCCCCCTTCCCACACAGGGGTCACTGAGCCCAGGATCTGAGGGGCAAACATGCTCGGGTCATCACAACCTTATCTTCTTCTTCCTTCTCACCTCCCTGTCTTGCAAGTCCCTCTGCACTTGGGCCCCTGGGGAGCCTTCTTAGTTTTCTTGCGAGATTGGTTATGCATTTAAAGGATGTTTGTGGTGTTTTAATCAGATTTTACAGGTGCTTTACAACAGAAGAGGTCTTCATAGTGTCTGGAACACTATATTGCTAGCAGTGGAAGTGTCTGGAGAGACTCTAAAAAGTGACTGGGACGAACCAGGTGCCCAGAGATATAGGCAAGGAAGACAAGAGACCTGGAGAAGCAGAACAAGTGTAAATAGCTCTGAAGGGTAACATGTGAGCAGGAGACACAATGGAAGCTGAGGAAAGGAGCTAGACGCAGGACAATTTCACAGTCTTGCTAAGGAATATGGGCTTTAATTATAGACCAGTAGCTTTCTAATTTTTCTTTTCAGTACCAGAATTTTTTTTAATTATTGGGACCATATGAATCAATAATTCCACCTCTGCGTATATGCCCTAAAGAATTAAAGACAGAGACTAGAGAAGCATCATTCATAGAAGCATCATTCACAATAGCCGAGGATGGAAGAAACCCAAGTGTCCAGGACAGATGAATGGATGAGTAAAATGTGATACATACATGCAATGAAAGATTATTCAGTCTTAAAAAGGAAGGAAATTCTGATACCTGCTACAACAAGGATGAACCTTAAGGACATTATGCTAAGTGGAATAAGCCAGTCACCAAAAAAAGACAAACACTGTATGATTCCACTTATATTAGGTATCCACAGGAGTCAAATTCATAGAGTCAGAAAGAATAGTGGCTGCCAGTGGCTGGGGAAGGGTGGAATGGGGAGTTAGTGTTTAACAGGTACAGTGTTTAAGCAGATTGGTTGCACAATAACATGAATGCAATTAGCACTACTGAACTGTACTCTTTAAAAGAGTTAAGATGGAAAATTTTACTTTATGTGTATCTTACCACAAGTTTTAAAAAAATTATTAGGTGTTCCAAACATATAAAATAAGCAAAACCAAAGATGACCAGAATGAAACACATCCTTTCAACTCCACCTTGAATCCCCTACCTCAAACACATAGCTTGGGGAGCAAGTGTGAAAAACCACCTTGAGTATAGAAGGTTTCCAAACAGAAGAGGTCTGAGCTGCTCAAAAGCAGCAGCACTCTCCCCAGTCTCCATGTGTTCACCAACCCAGAAGCTCTCCAAACCCCAGACTTTAGGGACTTAATGGAGGCTTCATCGTGCAGGTATGATCTCTCATTTACTCCATTTTCAGCCCTTCCTCCCTCTCTTAAGAATGGGGGATAGGGCTGAAAATTCCAAGCTTCTAATCATGGCTGGTCTTGCTGGTGACCAGCCTCCATCTAGGAGCCCACCTAGAGTCAGCTCATTAGAACAGGACACCCTGGGGTGCCTGGGTGGTTCCGTTGGTTAAGCATCCAACTTCAGTTCAGGTCATGATCTGACACCTCATGAGTTCAAGCCCTGCATTGGGCTCTGTGCTGACAGCTCAGAGCCTGGGGCCTGCTTCCAATTCTGTGTCTTCATCTCTCTCTCTGCCCCTTCTTTGCTCATGCACTTCCTCTCTCTCTCTCTCTCTCTCTGTCTCAAAAATAAATAATCATTAAAAAAACTTTTTTCAAAAAGCAGGGCACCCTTATCACCCAGGAAATTATAGGGGTTTCAGGAATTCTGTGCCGAGAAGCAGAAGCAGAGACAAATATAAATTTTCTATTATCTCACATCCCCTCCCTCAGTCTAACACAATGATTGCACAGAGCAAGTGTCTAGTCAGTGTTTTAGAGGACAGAGTGGAAATCACAACTCATGTGACATCAAGTACATATGTTTAGCACATGGGCCAAGTACATGGGCAGCCTGTTGCAGACACGCAGGTGTGGGCACTGGCTGGGAGGCAAGAGAGGCCTGCACTCTGGTTCCCCCTGGCTCTGCTACAATAAGAACTCACTTGTCCCTTCTCAGCTTCTGTCTCCACATCCTGGAAGTGACAGAGTAAATTAATCTAAGCTCCCTTCCAACTCTCAAGCTGTTTCAGTCTACAGAAGTGATGGTAAAATAAATAATCTTATTATGAAATCCCAAAGGAAGTCAAGAGATAAGCAGAAAGATGGGGGTGGGGGTGATGGGACATTCTGGACAGAGCCCAGAATATAAGCTCCCCCATGCAGTACTTGTATTACACAGATGTTTCTTCTTGATTTACTTCAAAGGGGTGGAAAAAGCCAAAGCAATGCCCTCTCCATGGATACTAAGGACTCACCTTCCAATTCAGCTCTTGCCTCCATCTTTCCGGGAAAATAACTGCAAGGTAAGACAGCAATAGCTTCCCTGGGGACAGGCGGGGAGACTAACCCTCCTGAGAGCAAATCCACTAGACCCTAACTCACAACACTGCCATCATGTTTACTTCTCCGCTATCTCTGCAGTATTGCTGTTGATCAGCAATTAGAGAAAATGTAAACTTCTATACTCAGCAGGATATTCACCTGAATGTTTTCAAATAAGATGTGGATTGTTTGAAGGTACAGACGAATTTTTGGAGAGAACAAGAGATAGTGAGTGTCCACAGTTGATCCAAGGGTGTGGGCAATGGAATTCTCATAATAAGGACAGAAGAAAAAGTGAGGAGAAAAAAAACCCTGATGATTGTTTAAAAGGGTAAATAGATGGAGCAGTGTTTCTTGAGGGGAGCAGTTGGCCTTAACCTCTAGTAAACTCTGGGCTCTTAGCTTTACTGCTTCTGGGACTTTATTTATTCTGTATTCAGCATCTAATCAGTTCCTGGCACATAGAGGACATTCAAAATGTGTTTGCTGAATGAATAACAAATGAATTAGGTCAAGGAAAGAAACTGAGGTGTCAGCCAGCGATGTTAAGGAAGTTTTCTCAAAGGTGGGAATGAAGGGAACAAAGGGCTAGGAAGGGTGTATTTCTAGGGAACAATAGAGATTATGTGGGTCCTTTCAGTAAAGTTATATAAGGGAACAAGAACCTCCATTTCTGGGATTATGTTAAGACTAAACACCCTGAAACCTCTTGTATAAAACACTTAGCAATTACACATAACAAATGACAAGTTTCCTTGTAAATGTGTAACTGAGACCCAGATACAGTTGAGGAAATCCCCCAGTCCCACAATGAAGAGGGCACTGGAACTCAGAGAGGTCACTGACACTGTAGCTGTCCTGTGGGTATTTGATGACCTGGAGAATGCAGCAGCGTGAGTTTCAATGGCTGCACAGGAGCAAATCCCAGAGCAGAAGGAACCAGAAAAGTAAGGAGCCCAAGCTGGGACAGCTGAAGGGCTTCACTGTCAATGGACGGAAGTCTCTCTGTGTTGACCTGGGCTCTCAGCTTCCCTGAAAATGTGTGGCCACATTTTGAAGGTCTCCTCTTCAAAGGAGGAAATTCAAGCTGCACTTTTTGCACTGTCCAAGAAGCCCCATGCTGAGAAACTGTATAAGGTGGTTCCATTGGTGGCATCCCCAGGATGACCAGCAAACACAAACATGGGATGGTCGGGGGAGGGGGGCATACCTTCTGCTTTCAGTGCTCCCTCTTGAGTCGACCATCTCACATTACAAAATATACAAAGGAACAAGCTAAAAATATATTAAAAACCAACCAAACAAATAAACTGAACAACAACAACAACAACAAAAGGAACAAGTCAGCAAGAGAAAGAGTCTGCAGAAAGAACAAACAGCAGGGTTGGACCTCAAGGACTTCAGATATCAAAATGACCAGATATAGAAATATAAGTTGTGTAAGAAAATTGAAAGATTGAATCAAAAATCAAAGAATGGAATAAGATGCTATTTTTAAAGCATAATTTTTATTAAGTTAAACAAATAATCAGGATTTCTGTGACTGAAATAATATATAAGCATCTGCTATAAAAATCCAACCAAAGCTCTCTGATTTGCCAACACCTGCGGTGGCTCTCTCACATGGACCTGGGAGGACACAGCACGTGCTGCCTCCGAGGGGCCGCCGAGGCCCCGGAAGGGCCAGGGTGCCTTGGCTGGCTGCAGCAGGGTGGCCACGGGGACAAAGAGACCGCCGTGGGTGAGAGAGGAGGCGCCCCGTCCCACTTCATCTCCCCACTTGCTTCTGGGTCCTCTGCCTGCGGGAGGGTATCCGCTCCTGCTGTGCACTAGGACCCCATCGCGAATCTGCGCCTGTAGGACTGACCCTCACAAGCCAAGCCTTCTTGTCTCCCTCTCGCTATCTCCGGGTTTGTGGCCTTAAGCTCCATCACCATGGTCTCTGCTTTCGGATAAAAAGCACCAGCGTTAGAAAGATGGTGTTCCTCAGACCTGAACCAAGACCGCAAAACTGGAAGTAGAACCCAAGCCCTGACAATCAAATTTCTTGTCAGTGTTTGTGGGATGTGAGATTGCCACAGAAATAGCTTTTGTCGCCACTTATTGTCATGCACCTTCCAAAAAATGTGTTATTAATTACCTGTGGCTATTTCACACTGTTACTTAGTCCCTTTCTTTCTAGCCCTTTCAATTTCTGAACTAAAAAAAGCTAATAATACACTCACACACACAAATTCAACAACAGGTGAAGTGCAGAACGGACACCACAAAAGAGAGAATAAATGAACTTGGTGGGGGAAATGGGATGAAGTTTTGAGGAGGGAAGGGAGAGCCTTGTGGCTGGAAGTGAGAAATAAGATAGGAAGATTAATTAAATGATTAGCCAACCAGAAATTAAAAAGCCTAAGAATTCAGGTGGATTTTTTTTAAACTTCTCATGCCTAGGAAGCACCAGGGTCAGTCAGGAGGCAGAGGGAGCAAGGGTAACATGTGGTCAAGAGCCTTTATTGTGGTTTCCGAAGGAAGGAATGGGTGAGGCAGGTAAGCAGGTTTAGGATTGGGTAGTTTGGATGATTTCTGCAGTCTCTGGGGCAGAAGGGATGATGCTCCTGCTTTTGTGGTCCTGGCCCTGGGGTGATTAGAGCAAATGGATAGTGGCACAGAGTGTGAGAGTCTAATAAGGGAGGTGTTTGAGATGTAGGCTTCAGACTGGTGGAGTGATAAGTGAGCGTAATTGTGAGTTGTTACTATCTCTAGTAACCTGCTAAACCTGGCAGGGGCAGTCCATCCAGGGTTAGCAAAGCCCCAGGATGTCAAAGCATCAGAATATAGGAAGTAGCACTACTGACGTTTTGGGCCAGATAATTCTTTTGGGTGGAGAGGCAGGGGGCTGCCCTGTACACTGTAAAATGTTGAGCAACATCCCTAGCCTCTACTCATTAGATGCCAGTAGCACTGCCACCTCCTGTTGTGACAACAAAAAATACCTCCAGACATTGCCAAATGTCCCCCAGTGGGCAAAATCATTCCTAGTTGAGAACTGTTTTAGGGTAAAAACAAACAAACAAACAACATTGAAATGACTAGTTATGGATCTAAGGTGACCAGTCAATGAGACCAGCTCAGGATTGATGCTGTCAGAATGTGAGTTGAGTACTTAGCAATCATTAAAGGTCGTATTTGGTTAAAGTGAAAGGCTGAGAGGGTAGGAGACAAGGTTGTGGTCAAAATGAAACCTAAACAGGATGCTTTGTAGGGAAAGACCTGAAGTGATTCAAGATGAAAATAATAGAGTTGATGAGAACAGGAAAGAAATAAGACCGAGACGTCATCCTGCTTCTCCAGGAAACTGAGATGAGATGTTGGGAGGATCATCAGCACATGCATGTGGTAGTTTCTGTGTGACGGGAGGTCATAGTTGCTAGAGAACGATTGGACTCTGACACTAAAGGGGCAAGCAAGAATCAGGCTACTTAATAGGACTGAGTTTGGATAAAGAGGACAATCAGCAGAGAAGCAGGGGACAGCCAGAGAGGAGGAGGTCATGGCCAAGTCGAACTGTCAGCACAGGAGAGCTGAGGCAGGTGTGTGTGGCCACCCTTGGCATGGCTCAAACTGAGTGAATTCTGTGAAAATTCACTTTTCATACCATCTTTTACCCTCCTCTCTTGTCACCCCAAAGTTCCTTTATGTGGCTCAAAATGCCAAAGACTGCATGGTTTCCTACTACCATTTCCAAAGGATGAATCAAATGCTTCCTGACCCTGGCACCTGGGAAGAGTATTTTGAAACCTTCATCAATGGGAAAGGTAAAGGATAATCCTTCACATCTTTGGGTTCCCAATCCAGGTATCTAGGAATCATTTGATTCCTTAGAAGGTTGTGTTCCTCCTTATATGTGTCCTACCTCAGACTGGGACTGAGAAGGGCAGGCTGGCTGAGCTCAGAGTGAATACCCATAGTCCCAGCAAATATCTCTCACCCAATTTGAAAGCCTTTATCCCAGGTTACCTGACCCATAGAGTCACCCCCATTCCAAAGAGTATCCTTGTTCCAATATCAGGGCATATGTGATTATACACAATAAATATGAATCCATTTTAGGTAGCATGTTGGGATAAATTACCCCAAGGCTATACCATACAATATCACCCTCTAAGTCAAACAGATCAGGACTCAGGATATATCTGGGACTTTGGGTGATCCCTATGTAGAGTGTTATGTTTCTTGTGTCTGTTACAGTGGGCTGGGGTTCCTGGTATGACCATGTAAAGGGATGGTGGGAGATGAAAGACAGATACCAGATTCTCTTCCTCTTCTTTGAGGACATAAAACGGGTGAGTAATGGCCCTTCAGAAAAATCACTCTAGGCTCTTTCAGGGCTGCACCTCTGGGAGGGACACCCTGAAGAATTTATGTGTGTCCTGATACCATCTTCCACTCCAATGCAATGTTACCGTCACCACAGGACCCAAAGCAAGAAATTCAGAAAGTGATGCAGTTCATGGGAAAGAGCTTGCATGAAACAGTGCTAGATAAAATTGTCCAAGAGACGTCATTTGAGAAAATGAAAGAAAACCCCATGACAAATCGATCTACAGTTCCCAAATCCATCCTGGACCAGTCCATTTCCCCCTTCATGAGAAAAGGTGTGTGTGGCCTCAAATACTATATAAATATAAGTATAAACCAAACACTCAGTTTGTCTAGTAATATCTGTCTGCCTTTTAGCAAGAAGATGTTAGGGTTTTTTTTTCTTTAAAATTTATTTATTATTGAGAGACAGACACAGAGTGTGAGTGGTAGGGGGATGGGTAGAGAGAGGGGGAGACACAGAATGGGAAGCAGGCTCCAGGCTCTGAGCTGTCAGCACAGAGCCCGATGTGGAGTTCGAACTCACAAACTGCGAGATCATGACCTGAGCCAAAGTCATTGGCTCAACCAACTGAGCCACCCAAGTGCCCCAAGAAGATGTTAGGCTTTATTAATTTCAAGACAATACACTTAACCTATTAAAATAATATGCCACTAATAAGGTGGGGATTTAATCGTGTTACAGAAGAGAGCTCTCTGGGGTATTTGGTTGTAAGAAACAGGGGTTTGTTAGAAGTCAGACAGAGGTATAAGAGAAATGCAGTCTTGCAGGTAGTTAAGAGCAGGAGCCACCATTGGTCTAGACCTTGTGGGGATCCCTGGATCTCAGAGTAAGAGCTCGGAGGGTACAGCAGGAGGGTACAGCTTTTTGCTAGAAGGCTTCATCCCTTACAGGACTCAGCTGCCCTTCACATATCTGCTAGAAGTGCTTTCCTCCACTGACCAGCTTCCTGTCACTCTGCCCATTACACTTCTACTTTATAGCTTCTGCTGACTCGGCTTCTTCTCATAGGTTGGTCTTTATTTATTATTAAATTATTTTTTATGTTTATTTACTTTTGAGAGTAAGAGGACAGAGGGAGAGTGGCGGAGGGGCAGAGAGAGAGGGAGACACAGAATCTGAAGCAGACTTCAGGCTCTGAGCTATCAGCACAGAGCCCGACACAGGGCTTGAACTCACAGACTCTGAGATTGTGACCTGAGCCAGAGTCAGACACTTAACCAACTGAGCCACCCAGGCACCCCTGCTCATAGCTCGGTCTTGATGATGGCCCACACATGGGCTATCATGACTTCCAACTATCACTGCAACTGAGCATTGCTTCATTGTCTTAATTTTTTAGTTCTACTTCCCAAAACAGGAATTCTAATTGGCCCCAGCTAATATTTTTTTGAGGAAAAAAAGCCTTATAATTTTTTTATTTAAAAAGTAATATATATCATTGTAAAAAAAATTAGATCAATATGGAATTGCATTTTTAATGAAAAAAAAATTTTTTTCTTCACCAAAACCCTGCCCCCCAGAAGTAGCCACCAATAGTATGGCTCCCTTTCTATTTAAGAACACAGACTTCTTTTGCACAACAGAGGAACCATGGTATACTACTGCTTTGCAACTTTTCTTCTTTTTTTAATTTATTACTTTATTTTGTTGCATTTTTGAATTTACAGCATCATCCCATGCTAGTGCAGCAAACCAAAAAATGCCATTCCTTTTCTCTTCAGATAATCAATGGTGATGATTTGGCAAGTAGCCCTTCTTCAGATCCAGACAAACTTATCTTTCTATACACCCTCCTTCCCTCAGGCTCATACATATGCAAACAAAAATATAGAACTTGGTGAAGGCTAAAACTCAAATGTGGTCATACTTCACACCTTCATTTGCCAGAATATCAGACATCCCTCCAGAGCAAGGCATGTAGGTCCATATAGCTCACTGTTTTTAGTGGTCTCATGTTATGCCAAAGCATGGATGCATCATAACTCATTCAACTATTCCCCTAGTGAAAGATACCACAGTTTATTTTGTTTTTAATATTTTATCTTTATGAATAATGTTATAGTAAACATCTTTGTATGCACGTTATGTCCTGATGCTTTTATTTCTGTTGCACAAATTTTCAGAAGAGGCACTGCAGAGATATAGAGTATTTCCCCTTTTTAACATTATTTTAGTAGTTACTAGTTGGTGAAAAAGCTCATACATATCCAGTGTCTCAATGACATTTTTCCCAAAAGTTATTTTTTTAATTGAGAAGTAACTTACCAAAAAATGCAAACTCTGAAATATGCAGTTCAATATATTGAAAAATGTATACACCCATATAACCAGCACCCCAGTTAATCTCTACCCTCAGATACAACCACCGTTCTAATTTCTATCACTACAGATTGATTTTTCCCGTTCTTAGACTTCATATAAAAGAAATCATACAGTATGTACCTTCTTGTGTGTTGTGTCTATCACTCAGTGTAACGTCTGAGATTCCTCATTGGCCTGTGTCATTTCTGTGCAGTGGTCCATTATGTGAATACATCACAAGTGAGGCCAAGCACCAGCACTTTTGAGGCAATTGTCCACTCTAGCTAAGAGTCCACCCCCTGTGGAGAGCATGCTAGGGTCCTTCTTAGATCAGAGAGCTGCAGGTGGAAGGGTAGGCATCGAGGGGGAGGTGGAGAAAGGCAAACGTGTTGTCGAGCTTGGTTTTCCTCTTCTAGGAACTGTGGGGGATTGGAAAAACCACTTCACTGTGGTTCAGAGTGAAAGATTTGATGAAATCTACAGACAAAAGATGGAAGGAACCTCAATAAATTTCTGCATGGAACTCTGAACAAGATGTACATAGAAAGGTAGATGACAAGAATGGGGAAGCTATCTTCAATCCTTCAGGCAAGCCCAAAGAATCTCTGAAAGCATATTGTAAAAATATACAATTGTGATACCACTGTCTCTGTGATTATTACCAACCTGATTTTTCAAAAGGATCATGTCTAATGCTTATTTTCTCACCATCCTTTCCAAAGTAAGAAATAAAATGGCTTAATAAATAAAATAAAATAAAATAAAATAAAATAAAATAAAATAAAACAAAACAAGATAAAATAAAATAAAATAAAATATAAAATAAAGACTTGAATACTGCAAAGATTTTTTTTTTAGGTCTCCATTATTCTGGAAAGTGCATCCTAGTTTTCTAGTGTGTAATATAAAATACCTTGGGTATAAATATGCAAATACTAGGTTATATCTATGTTGAAAATATGAAATCACTGATATCTGTCCCAGTCATTCAAGAAACTCCAGCTGTGCTAGGTTCTGGGGTTCCACCTGATTAGCATGGAAGGGACACTTTGAGGGTAATCTTGATACAGCCAGCCCTGAGAAAACATGTCCAGAGTGCCAGTTAATCTCTACCCTTGGATAAAACCACCATTCTAATTTCTGTCAGCACAGATTGACTTTGCCTATTCTTGGACTTCATATAAATGAAATAGTAAAGTATGTACCTGCTTGTGTCTGGTGTCTATCACTCAATGTAACATTTGAGATTCCTCCATTGGCTTGCATCAGTAGTTCACTGCTTTTCACTTCTGTGCAGTAGTCCATAATGTGACTATATCTGGTGAGGAAGAAAAGGGAAGAGCATGAAGGGGGGTGCCAGATGACCAAAACCTAATTAGGAGTCATAGTGTGCTTAATTACAGAAACAGGAAGTTTAAGGGTGTCCACTTGGGAGCCTGAGTCATATCCTGCTAAAAGCAGAAAACGGGAGATAGCATCAGCAAAGTCAGCCCAGGCATGGTTGTCAGATTTAAAGATAGTCTCAACCGCAATGCTGTGTCCACTGAGGGCTTGCATAACCAAGATGCAAGACCTTTTCACTGGTTTCCCATATTTTACCCCAGCTGCAGCCCTCTTGCTCCACATTTATTTGTCAATTTACTTGTCTATATCTCCCACTTGATCATAAATTCTTTAGCACTTGGTTCCACGTCTTATTCAACATTTTACTCCTAATACGTAATGCAATGCAAGGTACATAACAAGTGTCCACCAAGTATGTAGTGAATAAGCAAATGAATGCATAGATGAATGACTATAGGAAGGTGGGCACATTTCATATCACAGATTCCCAACTTTTAGTCCCAACTAGTGGCATTCCAAAGCTGAGGGCAACAGGAGCAGTTTACCTGGGGAGAAGGCAATAAGAGTTTGATTTAAGCCAACTAAAATTGATTGCTTTTTATAATCACCCTCCTCTGGCAGTTCTAAACAATATCAGTGATAAATATTCCAGTGGGGGGCAAAAGGCCATCTTCTATTAGCCCTAAATTCTAAACAATTGCTTGGTTACTACTAAATTTTAATCATATGTATGTAAGTTCAAATTAGCATCTTTTTCCTGTGTAAAAAAAAGTTGTTTATATCCCTCATATTTGGCAGTTTTAGATTTTAATTTTTTGCGATTTGGTTTCATGTCTACTTACCTCTGTATGGAAGTTAATTCAGAGAACACCCAAGTATACAGCCAGCCTCTGTAACTGACACACAGATGCAGTTGATGCCTGCTTCCTTTCAGGGTAAGTTCATAACGGTTCAGAATCCTTCAAACTCACTTCAAGTACAATTTGTGTCCCTGTTGTATATGAATATTCCTGTTTCAACAGTAGTAGATTCAGAACAATGATAGCAAAGTAATTATAAGAACAAAGATGCAAATTTTTAGTTTCTTCAATTCTGTCATTCTATGTGACTGCTTGGGGTTTTGTATTCATAATTCAGTGAAATTTAAAGAAGTGAAAATAGGGGCATCTGAGTGGTTCAGTTAGTTAAGCATCTGACTTCAGCTCAGGCCATGATCTCACAGTTTGTGGATTCGAGCCCCATATCAGGCTCTGTGCTTACATCTCAGAGCCTGGAGCCAGCTTCAGATTCTGTGTCTCCCTCTCTCTCTGCCACTCTCCCGCTCACACGCTTTCTCAAAAACAAATAAACATTTAAAAAAATGTAAAGAAGTGAAAACAGCAAGGTATTAATTTTTTGCTTAGTAAGTGCAAAGTTTTGTTGTTACAGGAAATAGTTCACTGATATTTTTAAATTTTTTAAGTTTTTATTTATTTTTGAGAGAGAGAGCATGGGGGAGGGGCAGAGAAAGAGGCCAACAGAGTATCTGAAGCAAGCTCCGCACTGAGAATGGAGAGCCCAATGTGGGGCTCCAACTCATGAACCATGAGATAATGACCTAAGTCAAAGTCAAACACTTAACCTACTGAGCCACCCAGGTGCCCCACTGATTTTGCATAATATCTTTAAAATGGAAATTTACTCTCTAATGATTAGTAGTAACCAAGCAAGAATGAAGAATGAATCAAGAAAATGAAATATTACATTAGTGGTATGATTTAGTAATCAAATGGCACATGAAATGTAGGTCATGTTTAGGCAAAGCTCTTCTTGTCCGCCTCTCCCACCACTCCAATGAGTGAACACTTATAGAAATTTTTCAACAAAATAAAGCCATGGTAAAACTGTGCAGGATACTAATGAATATTAACTTATAAAGAAGAAGTGGGAAGAGAAGGAAAAAGGAAAGAAAGAACAAAAAGAAAAAAGAGAAGATAACAAGCTACCTAACCCCACATGACCAGTTTAAATTGTTTCAGGCTCTTCATCCAGTTGTGGAGACAGTCAGAATACCACTCAGCCAAGTCATAATGAGATGTGTTCTTAGGTCTTCTGGTGAACCATTTCAGAGTGTGCCAAGAGTTAACACGCTGACATCTCCCATTGTGCTTAGTCATGATGTGATAAAATAAATTATTACAGTGCCTCAGCTATAATCAACAGCACTGCAAGTGAAATCACACCCTGATCCTCTCTTTCCAGGGAGCATTTCCTTCCCTACCACTTGGCAGCTAGAACTGTCCCCAAATAAGACAAGCTTACACATTGCTGCAAGCTTGTACATTTCTGAACATCTCTACTGAGACAAACTACATCAACTAAAATAAAATACTTTGCCCTCTCTTTTTTATTTTATTTGTTTTATTTTAGAATACCATTTCCCAATGGCCCAGAGCAGAAAGGCCAAATTCAGCACCCCACAATGGAAGATGTGCAGGGAATTTTGTTGACCAAAGCCATGTATGCCTTTTGGAATGAAATTCAGTGCTTCCAGGCTGGCCTAATGATCTCATTGCTACATATCCTAAAGCAGGTGTGCAAAATTGCTGAGGAAGATAGGAAGGCAGGTTATGGGAAGCCAAAGAGCACATCTAAGAGCAAAGGCATCTCACGCATGTACCCTCATGGGTAGCGTAGGGTTAGTGCTCCCACACATCACCTCTAATCTCCTGGTTATTCCCCTTGGCAGAGCAAGCATCAGTGTGAATAGTGCTAGGCAATATGCATCAAAACACCAAAGTACTGGCACATATGCATGCACGCATACACATACATGCACACACACACATACACACACACACACACACACACACACACACACATACAGAATCAGGCAGCATTGTCATCTACCCCTGCCCAGGAGTGAGATATATACAGGTGGAAGTAAGTTTTCCTAAACCTGCTTCATCTTGACCCTGAGCATCCCCTCAGCAGTGTTTCCATACAATTCTATTTTATTTTAGATATTCTCCTCATATCCTCTTACTTCTCCTTTCATTAGCTCTTTTTTTAATAAAGTCTCTTTTTGAGAGAGAGAGAGAGAGAGAGAGAGAGAGAGAGAAAGAGAATGAGTGGGAAGAGGGGCAGAGAGAGAGGGAGATACAGAATCTGAAGCAGGCTCCATGCTCTGAGCTGTCAGCACAGAGCCCAACACATGGCTCAAACCACAAGATCATGACCTGAGCCAAAGTCACGCTTAACTGACTGGATCCATTAACTATTGATGGAAGAAGCAGAAGAGAAATCAATCCAATTCCTAGTCAGTTGGTGATGTGTATGAAGTGCCAAGAGTGAGTCTGCACCACACCCATGAGAAAATGCTCTAACTCCTTTGGCTTTCATTTTCTTACATGCATAGTGAGGAAGTGGAAGAAAATGTTTGAATATGCTTGCATTCTTTGTTTTAATAAAAATTTACTGAACTTTGCAGTGTGCTAGGCACTGTGCTATGTATGACTGGAGACCTGAAGATGAGTAGGAAAATAGTCCTAACCCCTAAATAAAAGAGAAGCTGTTATGTGGATCAGTGGAAAGAGAAAATCCTTCAACCTCAGACTCTTCCACTTACAAGCTGTGTGATCTTGGACAAGTTAATTAACTTCTCTGGGCCTCCCATGTTACCAAGTCCCCAACTTGAGCACCTGGGAAGATGGTGGGTTTAGTTTTCTTTGGGGAATTAGGAGGTGCCCATGAAATGTGTTAGTGGAGATAGGACTCCAAAGAGACCACTAGAGGGGCATTTGGATGGCTCAGTCAATTAAGCATCTGACTTCGACTCAGTTCAAGACCTAACAGTTCATGGGTCTGAGGCCTGTGTTGGGCTCTTTACTGACAGCTCAGAGCCTGGAGCCTGCTTCAGATTCTGTGTCTCCCTCTCTCTCTGCCCCTCCCCTGCTTGTTCTCTCTCTCTCTAAAAATAAATAAATAAACTTAAAAAAAATTTTTAATAGAAAAAATTAAGAAGAGAGAGAGAGGCCACTGGACTAGAGAGGTAAATAGGAGAGTCACCAGACCATGGCCAGGAAGTGAAGCCCAGCGAGGGACTAGGATTAACCATGGAGAGCATATAGATTGAGAAAAAGGCCCTCTTGTGGAAGCAGAGAACATTGATCAATATTTATCCAAACTCCCAATGAAAAGGAAAGACAAAAAAGCAAGGGCATTGAGAGCACTAGCAAGAGTAGCTGCAGTGAAGGACAATAGACACAGTGAAGGCAGAAAGGAAGGACAGATTGGGAGAGTTGAGTGATGTGTTTGGATGAAGAGAGGAAAGTGGGATCGACTGTGGCCACAGCACTAACTTATGCAAGGTAGGCTGTTAGAGAAGACATCTCTTTGTGACCATAGCTCCCAGGATATGGGGGAGGAAGCAGGTAAAGTACTTAGTGATAGAGCATTCTCCTTCATCACCCAGCAAACAAAATCACGTATGTAGAAACATCTTCTAATTAATTTTCTTTTTTAATTTTTCTAATGTTTTTATTTATTTTTGAGAGACAGACAGAGACAGAGACAGAGTGCCGATAGGGAAGGGGCAGAGAGAGAGGGAGACAGAATCTGAAACAGGTCCAGGTTCTGAACTGCTAGCACAGAGCCTGATGTGGGGCTCAAACTCATGAACCTTGAGATCATGACCTGAGCTGAAGTTGGATGCTTAACTGATGGTGTCACCCAGGCACCCCCAAATTAAGTTTCTTAAACAGACATAAATAAAATCAAATCAGTTTACAGGCTTAGAAAAGGCTGATGTAATGCTTTCCTACAAATCATTAAAACAACTCATTTTGCAATTGATGTCACCATCCATTTGGCGGGGGGGGGGGGAATTGCAAGTTAAGAAACAAAAGTAAAAAAAGTGCTATTTTATGAAAATTAAACATCCCACTTAATTTAAAGGATTTTGGATTTGTGAAAATTTAGGCTGAGCTTGTTTGCTTTTTGTAACACCTAGGAAAAATGTCTTGCTAAACTATTAATTGTATAAACAAGATTTCAGAAGGAATGTTATAACCCAGTACAGGATTAAATGGTACCAAACTACTCTTATATGTTCATTATTCCTACACAAATCAACGTTTCCATATGTTTATGTGGTTATCAATGTTTCCACTGTTAACCTGTGATGTGTACAGTAATACCCTACTGCTAATTATAGAGAACACTTAGACTCTCTGAAGTAAAATTGGTAAGACCTCTTCTTGGAAACATTGATTAGCAATTGTCCTAAATCATCAAATGTAATTTAATGTAATACATTATTGTTGCTTTTTATTATTATATATTATATATATAATATATGTATTATATTTATTATATATATTATTTATTATATATATTATATATTATATTTATTATATATTATTTATTATATATAATATATTATATATTTATTATATATATTTATAATATATGTATTATATTTATTATTATATATTATATATATAATATATGTATTATAATTATATAATACATTATTATTGTTCAGAAGTAATTCTGAAATTAAGCTTGTTCTTTAACTTCCCTCTCCATTAGCTCAAATTTGTGAGTTACTCAAAGTTGTTATCAGGTCTTTTAAAGAAGCCCCAGAATTACCTTGGGTACCATGTTCCTGGCTAATTATACACCATAGCAAATCATAGTTTGCAATAGAATTTAAAACCCCTGACCATTAGGCCAACAGGCCACTGTAAGATCCCAAATGTCAATTCACAACATTCAGGAATCTGAGTCCCAGTAGCTTTCATGGCCCTTGAAAATTCTTCCATGTCTTATGAAGAGACTAGCCCATTTTGCCTTTAATGGGTGGTTAAATAGAAACAACCAACTGCTGTGCCTCAGACATCTTAAATACCAATTGCCTCCTGTCTGAATTGGAATCCTTCCTTCTGGTTCCATTACTTCCAATTACTCTGCTTTTTAATTGTTGTCTTCAACTTGCAATGCCCAGGTCTGAATCAATTCACCTTTTAGCTTTCTCTCTTTCAAGCCACAGAACTGTTTGACAAAACTTGTGTAAGAATGCTGCAGAAATCACTGCAAATTCTGGTGTCTCTCCTCCCCATGTCCTTCTGTCTCTGTGCCAAAATTTCCTCTGACTTCTCAAAGCCTGAACCGCCCCCCCCAAGTCTCCCAGTGACTATCTAGATCTCCCCCTCTTGTCTCTGGGGCAGATAGAACCCCCTTCCCACCCAAGGCTGACCATGCCATCGATGCTTCAGCTCTCATCCACCCCATCACTTCTTTGGTGTCATTTCCTTTTTTTTTAATATGAAATTTATTGCCAAATTGATTTCCATACAACACCCAGTGCTCAACAGGTGCCCTGCTCAATGCCCATTGCCCACCCACCCCCGCTCCCCAAAAACCCTCAGTTTATTCTCAGTTTTTAAGAGTCTCTTATGGTTTGGCTCCCTCCCTCTCCAACTTTTTTTTTCCTTCCCCTCCCCCATGGTCTTCTGTTAAATTTCTCAGGATCCACATAACAGTGAAAACATATGGTATCTGCTTTCTCTGCATGACTTATTTCACTTAGCGTAACACTCTCCAGTTCCATCCACATTGCTACAAAAGGCCTTTTTTCATTCTTTCTCATTGCCAACTAGTATTCCATTGTGGATATAAACCACAATTTCTTTATCCACTCATCAGTTGATGGACATTTAGGCTCTTTCCATAATTTGGCTATTGTTGAGAGTGCTGCTATAAACATTGGGGTACAAGTGCCCCTATGCATCAGCACTCCTGTATCCCTTGGGTAAATTCCTAGCAGTGCTGTTGCTGGGTCATAGGGTAGATCTATTTTTAATTTTTTGAGGAACCTCCACACTGTTTCCCAGAGTGGCTGCACCAGTTTGCATTCCCACCAACAGTGCAAGAGGGTTCCTGTTTCTCCAATCCTCTCCAACATCTATATAGTCTCCTGATTTGTTCATTTTAGCCACTCTGACTGGCGTGAGGTGGTATATCTCAGTGTGGTTTTGATTTGTATTTCCCTGATGAGGAGCGACATTGAGCATATTTCATGTGACTTTTGGCCATCTGGATGTCTTCTTTTTTTTTTAATGATAATTTTTTTTCTTTGAATTTTTTTTATTATGAAATTTATTGTCAAATTGGTTTCCATACGACACCCAGTGCTCATTCCAACTGGTGCCTTCCTCAATACCCATCACCACCCCCCATAAACCCTCAGTTTGTTCTCAGTTTTTAGGAGTCTCTTATGTTTTGGCTCCCTGCCTCTCTAACCATTTTTCTTCCTTCCCTCCCCCATGGTCTTCTATTAAGTTTCTCAGGATCCACATAGGAGTGAAAACTTATGGAATCTGTCCTTCTCTGTATGATTTATTTCACTTAGCATAACACTCTCCAGTTCCATCCACGTTGCTACAAAGGCCATATTTCATTCTTTCTCATTGTCAACTAATATTCCATTGTGGATATAAACCACAATTTCCTTATCCATTCATCAGTTGATGGACATTTAGGCTCTTTCCATAATTTGGCTCTTGTTGAGAGTGCTGCTATAAACATTGGGGTACAAGTGCCCCTATGCATCAGCACTCCTGTATCCCTTGGGTAAATTCCTAGCAGTGCTATTGCTGGGTCATAGGGTAGGTCTATTTTTAATTTTTTGAGGAACCTCCACACGGTTTTCCAGAGTGGCTACACCAGTTTGCATTCCCACCACCAGAGCAAGAGGGTTCCCATTTCTCCACATCCTCTCCAGCATCTATAGTCTCCTGATTTGTTCATTTTAGCCACTCTGACTGACATGAGGTGATATCTGAATGTGGTTTTGATTTGTATTTCCCTGATGAGGAGTGACGTTGAGCATCCTTTCATGTGCCTGTTGGCCATCTGGATGTCTTCTTTAGAGAAGTGTCTATTCATGTTTTCTGCCCGTTTCTTCACTGGATTATCTGTTTTTTGGGTGTGGAGTTTGGTGAACTCTGTGTAGATTTTGGATACTAGCCCTTTGTCTGATATGTCATTTGCAAATATCTTTTCCCATTCTGTTGGTTGCCTTTAAGTTTTGTTGGTTGTTTCCTTTGCTGTGCAGAAGCTTTTTATCTTCATGAGGTCCCAGTAATTCATTTTTGCTTTTAATTCCCTTGCCTTTGGGGATGTGTTGAGTAAGAGATTGCTACGGCTGAGGTCAGAGAGGTCTTTTCCCAGCTTTCTCCTCCAGGGTTTTGATGGTTTCCTGTCTCACATTCAGGTGCTTCATCCATTTTGACTTTATTTTTGTGAATGGTGTAAGAAAGTGATGTAGTTTTATCCTTCTGTGTGTTGCTGTCCAGTTCTCCCAGCACCATTTGTTAAAGAGACTTTTTCCATTGGATATTCTTTTTTGCTTTGTCAAAGGTTAGTTGGCCATATATTTGTGGGACCACTTCTGGAGTCTGTATTCTATTCCATTGGTCTATTTGGTGTCATTTCAATGATCCCTTGTCTCATTTCTCTGATGGCTTGGGAGGGAGGGGTGTCTCCAACAACTTTCAAAAAAATTCTCCCATTTTTACAAAACACAATGTACTCAATTAATTACGTGAATAATTGTTTACCCTTGACTTCCTTGTTAGTATTGAAGTGCCTTTGGGAGAAGAGATCATGCTGTTAGATGGTGTATAACAGGTGCTGGATAAGTATTTGATGAATGAATAAATGAATGCAAGGGAGAACATCAGGGAAGGAGTGATCAATAGTAGCCAACTTATAGAGAGGACAAGAGAAAAGAAAGAAAAAAGTTTCCTTAGCAAGGAGATGGGCATCACTCATTCTGAAGGTCCCCATAAATTCACAGTGAGTGGGTGCTAGGAGTCTAATTCACTCCTGTGTTAAAGCTTCTGATATGCTTGCCCTCAGATCAGTGCAGGAAAAACTGATGAAATTATCATGCCTAGTGAAGGGCTGGAGCTGAAGCAGGGGAGGCTTGCACAAGCTCCACATCAAGAAAGGGAATCTGCGACTTTAGTCACAAAGACTGTCAGAACTTGCTAAGATTCTAAAAATTTTAAAATTATTTTAAGGATGTCCCAGGACTAGTTCCCCACAGTGAACAGCCATAAAACTCTCAAAAAGTGTCCTCATGCTTAGCTTGAGGGTCCTGCTTTCAAGGTCACATGAAAGGGGCATGCTAATGACTCTGTCAACCTAGACAAGCAATCTAATAAGTTCTGGAACTCACTGCAAGGGTTGAGCTTTGATTCTGCCAATTATTAGATGTGCATCCTTGTACTAGTCACCTCACTTCTCTGGCTTTAGTTTCCTCATCTGGAAAATGGGGTCAATGATCATACCAACTGTGATATTATGATTTATAATAAAAAATATATATTTGGTCTTTATCTCATTCCTGGCACAGAACTCTTAAAACCCTGGAATTTCCCAGGTCCTGAGAGCAGCAAAAGTGTTTTTGTTATGTTAATGAAGTGACTTCTGGAAAGCCCTTGGGTCACATAGTAATGGGAGCTGGATTGGAACTTTGAGCCCCACTCCAAACACTGGGGATGAGAGAGGGGCTTGAGATTGAGTTGAACCACTAGTGGCCAATGATTTAATCAATTGTCTATGTAATTAGACTTCACAAAAACTCAAAAGGACTAGATTTTTAGAGCTTCCACGTTAGTAAACATGTGGTGATTTGGGAAGAGTGATACACTCATGAAATGTGGAAGTCCATGCCTCTTCCCACATACCTTGCCTACCCATCTCTTCTATCTAGCTGACCCTGAGTTATATCCTTTTATAATAAACTGGTAATCTAGCAAAGAAAATATTTTTCTGAGTTCTGTGAACCACTCTAACAAATTAATTGAACCCAAGAGGGGGGGCATGGGAAATTCTGATCTATAGCCAGTAGGTCCAAACCCTGGGTAACAACCTGGACTTGCAATTAATATCTCAAGTAGGAGTGTAGGGAGGATAGTCTTGTCAGTCTGAGCCTTTAACCTGTGGGATCTGACACTATCTCTATGTAGATAGTGTCAGAATTGAGTTGAACTGTAAGACACCCAGTTGGGGCTGAAGAATTGCCTGGTGGTATTGGGAAAACACTCATGAATTCATGTCAGACTCTTATCTATCTTATAAAGTTTGAAGGATAAATGAGTTGGAGCATATAAAGCCCTTGGGAAAGTCTCCAGCTAGTAAGGGCTCCGTAAGTTTTATTTGTTTTGTTTTGCTGTAATTAGTATTAGTAGTTAGGAAAGTCATATTAGTACTACCAACACAGAGAGTTAATTTGGGCAATGTCAGATTTAAAAAAGAACTCAAACAGGTTGAGTCCTTGGATCCTATGACAAAGAGAAAAAGGAAGTAAGGGTATCCAGGCCTGAGCAAGAGCTCTAGGAGCTTGTCAGAAGATTCAGTATTAGCCTGAAAGAAACAAAATATTACTATATTCACAGAACAAAGAAGAAAAACATTAAATTTGCACAAACTAAGAAAAATAACATTAAAATATTTCCTGAACTAAATTGCTCCTTGAATTCTGCTAGAGACCCCATGCATTTACTACTCCCTGTAGGAACATTCTTTGATTTACAAACAAGTGACAACACAAATAATAAAATTTTCTTTCTCTCATCTCTGGTTCACCCATCATCACAGATAACCTACTTGGCAAGGAATGTCAAAGACAACACAGTGTCCTGCTATTACTTCCACAGGATGACCACATCCCACTGGCCCTGGAACATGGAATCAGTACTCTGAAGCATCTGTGAAAGGGGAGAGTGGATCTCGTGGGGTCCTATGAAGTCTTAGTAATGTCTACTCTACAGTGAGAGGAAAGGAAACAAAAACAATCCAGCTCTGAAGCCAACTTCACTAAGCACCTCCCCTTGACACCTCAGCCCCAGCCTAAGGACCCTTCACATACTAGCATTTAGGCAAGCCAACCCACGCCCACATTTTCTTCCTTTCTTTCAGTGCACAGGGGTTCCTGGTATGACCATGTAAAAGGATGATGGAAAGAGAAAGACAAGGTGGAATTTAATAAACCACTGTTTCCACAAGGAAATGAAAGAGAGGAGGCAATATACCCCCTCCATTCACTGCACACATATCAGCAAAGCAAGCAAACTACCAGGATAAAATATGCACACACACTGCCTTGTGCCATGTGGCAGGAACCAGATTCCTAGACTTTTATGTCTGGGACAGCAGGTTGAACCATGGTAGCCTTTGGAAATCCAAAATAGTTTTCTCTCTCTAAGAGGTTCTTGGAAGGCAAGAATTATGCAACTGGTTTCGACAGACTTCTTAGTTCTCAAATTGTCTGTATTCTCACTGTATTCTGAGATAATTTACTTCTTTCTTTATCAGATCCATGTAAGGTTATTACCTCAAAGTACCCATAAATCACATAAAACATTTTTTTTCTCCAACTTGTGTTCTACTTGACTCAGAAACCATTAGTTAGTTTGTTCAACTCCCTGGGGAAAGGTTTTGTCAATCTTTGGTGCAAATATTGCCTAATACTTAGATTAGAAAAATACCTACCAGGGTGATTACACTACTTTATTTCTCTAATTTAAAAAATTCAGAAATGAAAGTCATCTTCCTACATGTTTCATATTATTCATAGCATTCATGCTCCTTAGAAAGTAAAATAAATATGTAAAGACACACTCATAAGCTAAGAGAGTACTCCAGGTGGAGTATTAGTCAAATATATTTTTTTATTTTTTTAATATTTGTTTATTTTTGACATAGAGAGAAAGAGAGAGAGTGCGTGCACCCACGCGAGTGAGTAGGACAGGGGCAGAGAGAAAAGGAGACAGAGAATCTGAAGCATGCTCCGCGTTGTCAGCACAGAGCCCAACATGGTGCTTGAACCCACAAACCACGAGATCGTGACCGAAGTCAGGTGCTCAACCAACTGAGCCACACAGACACCCCTCAAATATTTTTCTAATGAAGGGGTTTCTAGTACAAAATCAAGAATAAAGAAAATTCTGTAGGTAAGAGAAAAAAATGGGAACGGGGAAGGTCAGAGCAGGAGCTGCTTAGTGAAACTACAAAGAAAATAATTAGGGTCTATGTCTGGGGCAGGGATTAGAGATAGGGTAATAGACCAGGGACATAGGCCCATCAGAGTAGGGTAGAAGCTCTAGATATGTTCAGTGCTTTACTGAAAGGTAATGTATCTTCTGACAGGGAAGCTACAGTGAAGACTGTTGAATGGTAAGAAAAGCAGAAGAAACACAGAGAGAAATAAATCAAAATAATGTGATGAATTTCAAGATGAAGAACACCTCATGTTCTTCAGGTGAGCAAGACCAATAAAAGCATGATTACTAAGATAAAGAGAATTGAAAAAACCTCTCCCAAATTTTGTTTCCTTGCTTTTCTTGATTTTCTTACCAAAATCCCCTAATGAACACTTGTTTCCCCCACACACCATCAGGAACATGAAAAGATGGAGTATTTGTGGGGAAGAAGCTAGAGGGAGAGAACTGTCAAAGGATTGTTCAGCACACTTCACTCACAGTTATGAAGACAAACCCAATGACCAGCTATAAAACCTTGTCTTCTAAAGTTGTGAACCTCTACATCTCCCCATTTATGAGAAAAGATACTTTCCAGACATCAAGAAGCTCATTGAGAACAATGCGCTTGTGTAACTATTATTTTGGGAAAGAATATGCTCATTAAATTTTTAACTGTCACTAGGCTGCCAATAACTGAGATTTTCTCAAACCATTATTTGAAAGAAAATAGCTTGTGACGTGCAATAAAATTAGTAACAGAAATTAGTGCTTTTCACTTATGTCTAAAATTTCACTTCAAGGGGAAAGCATTCAGAATAGACTTCCCACCCAATCTCTCAAGTATGATTTCATTGTCTTTCAGGGATAATGGGAGATTGGAAGAGTTACTTCAAAGTGCACAGAATGAGAGTTTCAGTGAAGACTGTGAGAGGAAGATGCCTGGCACTTCTCTGACCTTCCACACGGAACTCTACAGAGAGGAAGACAAAATCTAGAATACTCAGAGGAAATTTTATTACCTTATCTTGTGGGGTTTTTTTTTTAATTTTCTTTCTCATTTTCCATTTATAAATGACTTTCTGAACCTGCTCAAATTGTTCAGGCAAGAATTAGAAATTATGTACATTTTTTCCTTTTTGCATGCACCTGGGAAATAAAAACATTATGTTAACTAATGCGCTGATTTTGCAGGTCTTTAAGCACAGAGTTTATAGTTGTAACAATAACTATGGAACTTAGGAAAATGGTGGTTATGTCTCTAAAGCAAGGTATGAAGTTGTTGAGGTCTGCTGGCCAAGTTCATCCTTCACCTGTCCCTGACCTTCCCTGCAAGAGTATCTTCTCTACTAGGCAACTTTGGCTCAAGAATTCCACGGTGTCTTTGCTAAAACTCTTAGGCCTTGACCACGGCCTAAGAGTTTTCTCACCTGGTCTTTCTTCTTTCCCCCTCTCCTCCACAGGGGTTTGTCCTGCACCATGCTCTGACAGCCCCCTTCCTGCTTCTCCTTCACAAACATTGTCCTCAGTAAATCTCTCATGTGCCAAGTGTCTGCGTCTCACTGAAAAAGAGAACATTATTTTCCTTTTGTCAGAGTGACCTGTACTATTAAATTCAAATGTGCAAGTAAATATGAGGTTGAATCATTTGAAATTGGCCACAAAAAAAATAGAAAAAACACTTAAGTATCACAAAGGCAGCAACTTCAGAATGACTAAAAGTACTAACACTGAGAAGCTGGGGGATGGGGCACCTGGAATGGAAACCCCAACCTCTGGGGAGGAAGTACTGCTTGGCCCTGCTCATGTCCCTGAGGAGGCCATAAAAGTCTGGTCGTGTAAGTGATGGTAACCTGCACACTGGGTTCAGCTGCTGCTACAGGAGGGAATTGCACACTGGAGGAAGAAACGGCTTGGGGTTCTGCTCACAGAGGGAGCAAATCCAAGTTCTTCCTCTTGTCTCTCAGTGTCCCTAGTGCAGAGACTCAGAGGGGCCAGCCAGCCAAGCAGAAACCTGGACTGCCTTGTTCCAGCCCCTGCATCTCAAGAAATACCACATACTGGTGGACTCAGACATGAGAGGCAATAATTTAAAGCTGGGCCAGCCAATGTCTGACCTTTTTAATCTCAAAAGCAACTTCAGATAGATCAAACTAATTAGATAGATAGATAGATAGATAGATGATAGATAGATAGATATAGATAGAGAGATGATAGATAGATAGATAGATAGATAGAGATAGATGATAGAGTAAAATAAATGGGAAAATATCTAGACTTATCTAAAGGAAATAAAGCAATCAGCTCTGATACAGTTAGCACACTCTTCCTTTCTTTGCACCTTCACTCCGGGATTCCAGGTGGTGGGTCTTCTCTGGAAAAACTCTTGCAGCACATGTGAGGGCTCTCAGAGGAAGCAGCAGTAGTAGCTGAGGCTGAAGTTGAGAAACGAATGTTTCCTGGATGGCCTATGTAATGGCTTGCTTGAAATTTGTGATTATAGCCAATGCCCAGCATGCCAAAGGAAACATACTACAAAATAGATGAAAAGTATGGGCTCTAAAATTCCTTTAAGGTGACATAGAGAAGAGTCCCCTTCCAGTGTTGTCAGTCTTGAGGCTGAGAGAAATTCTAGCAGAGGTGATTCCCAGAGAAGCCTGACTGTCCAACACAGTGGCACTGAGTGACATGGGGACATGCTGGATTCACTCCAAAGTGAGTGAAACTTACAATCCTACCAGGCCGATCCCACCTGAGCCAGCAACTGAGATAAACAAAAGGCTGCCCTTCCTCCTACTCTACTAGAAAGAATCTCAGAATTAGAAGCTTTTGGAAGTCATTCAGACAAGTAGTCATGTGGCTCTTTGACGTCATTAAGTCATTAATCTGTGTGCTTATCTGTGCACTGGGAAACTGGCAGTTTCTACTTGAGCTAAGCATATCTATGACTCAGCAGTTCAGATCTTAGGCATATACCCAAGAGAAATAAGATATATGTCCACACACACACACAATCTCATAGAATGTACAAAATCTCATAAAATATACCAAAATCTCATACAAGCTTTATTGATAACCACCAAAAGTTGTAATCAACACATATGTCCATCAAAAGAAGAGTGGATAAACAAACAGTATGGTACAGTATACAGCAATAGAAATACATGAACTACTGACACTTGTAATCATATCAAAAACTGCTGAGAGAACAAAGCAAGACAGGAAAGAGTATACAATATATGATGCCACTAATGTAAAGTTAAAGAATAAGCACTACCTTACTTGTCATGATGAGCACTGGGTGATGTACGGAATTATTGAATCACTATATTGTATATCTCAAACTAATGTAACACTGTACATTAACTAATGGGAATTAAAATAAAAACTTTTTTAAAAAAAAAAGAATAAGCAAGACACCTGGATGGCTCAGTAGGTTGAGCATCAGACTTTGGCTCAGGTCATGATTTCACTGTTCATGGGTTCAAGCCCTGCATTGGGCTCTGTGCAGAATGCTTGCTCAGAGCCTGGAACCTGCTTCGGATTCTGTGTCTCCTTCTCTCTCTGCCACTCCCCCACTCGCTCTCTGTCTTACTCTGTCTCTCAAAAATGAATGTAAAAAAATATGTAAATAAAATAAAAAAGAATAAACAAATAACTGTATTGTACATTTGAAAGTAATATAATATTTTATGTCAACTAGACTTAAATTTTTTAAACTGTTGACCATTAAATATATATAATATATATTTCTAAACAATATATATAAATATATATAAGAATATATATATATATATATATTTTAAATATAAATATATTTTTAACAATATACATATATATTATTTTTTAACAATAACCAAGATATGGAAGCAACCCAAGTGTGTCTATTGATAGATGAATGGAGATCTATATATTTCACTCATATGTGGAATTTAAGAAATAAAACAAACGAGGGGAACCTGGGTGGCTCAATCAGTTAAGCCTCTGACTTTTGGTTTTGGCTCAGGGCATGATCTCATGGTTCATGAGTTCAAACCCTAACCTGCACTGTTAATGCAGAGCCTGCTTGGGATTCTGTCTCTCCCTCTCTCTCTCTGCCTTTCTCCCATTCGTGCTTGCTCTCTCTCTCTCTCAAAATAAATAAATAAACTTTTAAAAATTTTTAAAGAAATAAAACAAATGAATAAATAAAGAAAAAAAGGGCACAAACCAAAAAACAGACTATTAAATATAGAGAACAGACTGGATGTTACAAGGGGGAGGTGGAGGGATGACATAGATAAATGGGATTAAGAGTTCACTTATCTTGATGAGCACTGAGACATGTATAGAATTGTTGAATCACTATATTGTACACCTGAAACTAATATAACACTGCATGTTAATTATACTTGAATAAACAAAGAATAAGTAATATTTATCTGTGGTGATCAAAGTCAAAATAGTGCTTACCTTGGGCATTGGTTGGTAGTGAAGCATTGACTGAAGAGAGGCAGGAAGGAACTTTCTGAGGTGATGGAAACATTCCTTACCTTGATCTGAGTGGTATTTACATGAGTGTATGTATAAATAAATCCATCAGAATGTAATTTGTGGTTTATGCATTTTACTGTATATTATGCCTTGATTTTTAAAAATTCAATTACAATCTAACTTCATGCTTACAAAAAATAGAGTCCTGAGAATTAAGTAACTCTAATTCAACCTTGGAAGTTGGGATGGAATTCCAAGCTGAACTTTCCCAGTTGGTAATATCAACATGTGCGTTTAACATATGACATGCTAACAGAAACTCAGTTCTTTTCAGTCTAGGGAAGATATTTGCTCCAAATCTTCATGGATGGCCAGGCCTAGAGCAAAGAATTACTAAGTGCGGGTGAAGAGAGGGAGGAAGAAAGGGTGGTTCCTGGAGGCTTGCTCTAGACATTCCTTCAGTGACATTTCTCAATTCCTCATCTTTGTGGGGACCAGGAAATGACCTCCAGGATTTGGGCAAGCCCCCTAGCTGACCTATCTTCCCACTGCTCTTCCTTCTTACAGCAACAAGGAAGTCAGGGAAGGCTATTCTGGCACAACATTAAGGATTTTGTTCCAGTTTCTTTCAGGATGCAGAGTCATGCAAATTACCTCTCTTTATTTGCCTGAACATCCATACCCGGAAAAAATGAATAGAGCTCTGTGGATATAGGCACTGGGGATATAAAGCCTATGTGAATCCTAACTTCCATTTACTTTTCACTTTCCCCCGCTAGTGCCTAAGACCAAGTTGGAAGGAATGGCCAAGCATAAACGTGAAGGAGACAAGGGAGTTAGAGTGTACCTTTCTCCTCCAAGGGTTTTTTTTTTTCAGAAATAGAATAGTTGATTTATTGAAAATATACAACCAGATAAAACAGATTCTGTAGGTCAAAATATCTATGCTAATCATTTGTTTTCCTTTTATTCAACAGCAACTCATCAAGAATATTTTAAACACCAGAGACCAGCACCAGACATAGTGATAGATAAAATATTCATTATCTTTGCCCTGCTGGCATTACCAGTGCAGTCTGTAGGACATCAAGCCATTAATCAAATCATTACACAGATCTTTGATTACAGCATGTAATAAGGGATAAGAAGGAAAAATAAAGGGTAGAATATCAGTGGGCCCTAATTTAGATAGAGGAAGGTATAAAAAAGAAGCTGAACTAGTCTGCTCAGGGCTACTGTAACCAAGTGCCACTGGGGCACTGAAATAACAGAAAGTCATTCTCACAGTTCTGGGGGCTAGAGCTCCGAAATCACAGGTCATTGGGGTTGGTTCCTTCTGAGGGCTATGAGAGAAGAGTCTGTTCCAGGCCTCTCTCCTTGGCTTACAGATGACTGTCCTCATGTTCACATAGTTTTCACCCTGTATTCACATCTATCTCCAAATTTACCCCCCCTTTTTTTAAGAACACTAGTCATATTGGATTAGGACCCACCCTAATGACATTATTTTAACTTTATTACTTCTGTAAAGACCCTAACTCCAAATAAGTTCACACAAGGTTCTAGGTCCCCATCTGCTACTTACCTGAGTCAGCCTGCTGTAATCCTAGTTCATGATATTCTTTCCCAAATGAGTCCCCTGTCTGTCCATGTCATAGGTCATGTTCCATGGAAGGCAGACTCTGAATCAGAAATAACTGTGTGTTATGTTTAAAGGGAGTGCTCTTGGGATCACTTCCTCTGGAAGGTAGAGAAGGAGGTAGGATTGAACAAAGGGAGAAACTAAGCTTCAACTTAGTCCCAGCAAGGGCCTCATCCAATGCTCTGAAGCTGGGATGGCCCTTCACAGCTGGTGCCATCCCAGTTTGGGTGAGAGGACCAGGTACCAACCAATCACAAGATGTAAGTTGACTTAGGAAAGGGGCATGAACTTGGTCCCAGAAAGGAAGGAATACCTGAGAGCTGTCTATCAGCAGCACCCCTAGTAACTGGAATAAACAGTTTTGTTCAGAAGAGAAATCTAAGGGGCTTATCCCTCACCCTTTACAACCTTCCACATATGGGTATAGGACATAACTCCAGCCACAGCTTGCCTGAGCCATGTCATAGTTTGCTGAGGTTCCATTCAGGTTAACATTCATTTCTGGGAAGATTCCAGCTAGCAGTCAGGGTCCGTGGAAGGAAGGAAGATATCAGATTGCACTGAAAGTCAGGCGATACTGAGGACTCCAGGAGCACGGGCTAGTGGGATTCAGCTCTCCTGAGACTAGAGGGGGTAATTACTGATGACTTCAAATCATAGTGTAAGGGTCTTTGTCAATAGGCTGTGTTGCAAGGCAAGTCTGGAGTGTGAGGCAAGGAAGTCTTGCAGGAGCCCTTGGATGGCCTGGACCAACATCTGAGGGAACCCAGGTTTTCTGAGATGTTCACAGCACCTACAACATCAAAGCCAAGCCCAGAGGCGGAATCTATAGATATAAGGAACCACAACTTCCTTTGAGAGGCTTGGCCACCCTCAAGTGTCCTGAAAAGAAAGCAGAGCCAGTCTGTGTAGAGAAGGAGCTCTGTGATGATCTCAAAGCAGCCTGGATTGGACAGAACCAAACAGTACGGAGTCAGGACAATAAGTTGACAAGAAAGCAACAAAAGTTTCACAGATGAGTCTAACTCTAATTTTGGAAGTGGAGAAGGAGAAATTGGTTTTACTGCAGAATAGGAACCAACCAGGAGCTGAGCAGACATGGTACTAGAGTACAGTCTAAAAGGGGAGACTTGGGGTGCCTGGGTGGCACAGTCGGTTAAGCCTCCGACTTCAGCCAGGTCACCATCTCGTGGTCCGTGAGTTCGAGCCCCGCGTCAGGCTCTGGGCTGATGGCTCAGAGCCTGGAGCCTGTTTCCGATTCTGTGTCTCCCTCTCTCTCTGCCCCTCCCCCGTTCATGCTCTGTCTCTCTCTGTCCCAAAAATAAATAAACGTTGAAAAAAAAAATTTAAAAGGGGAGACTTAAGACAGCACCCAGAGATCACCATCAAGGTACTAAGGAAAGGGGAACCAGGATCTTGGGAAACTGGCATGAGGGCACCGTTACAATAATGGCATCTTTCTCTCCAGGGGTTACCTGAGCAAGATGGTCTCACATGTCCTGGCTCTGGCCCTCCCAATATATTAGCATCAACACAGTCAAAAGATTAGGGCACATTGTTTATTTAGTCCCTACCATAAGCTGGATTCTGCTTATTTTCTCTTCTAATTCTCAAAAACACACAAGAATATTTGATTCCCAGTGGTTTTACATAATTTATCCAAAACCACTCAACTCCTATGTCCCAGAGATAGGCTTGGAGTCCATATAATTCGACAGCCCCACACACATTCAAACCATGCTTCCTCCCAGAGATACAAGACCAGGTCGCCAAGTGTCCCAGAAGCCAAACAGGGAGACAATTTTTGGGCAGGCCAAGGGGACCCAGGGCTGAGAGTAACTCCCCAGAATCCATGAGGAGATAGCCAATGAAGCCTTATAAAGAAACAAATAACACCCCCAAATAGAGCAAGGTTATTTTTCCTTTTAAAATCAATTCAAGGGGCACGTGGGTGACTCAGTTGGTTAAGCATCTAACTCTTTATTTCAGTTCAGGTCATGATCTCATGGTCATGAGATTTTGCCCCACATCAGCCTCTGCACTGGGCATGGAGCCTACTTAACATTCTCTCTCCCTCTCCCTCTGCTCCTCTACCTTCTCAAAAATTAAAAAAAACAAAAAATTAAAAAAATTCAACTTTTTTGTAGGAGTCACTGTTACATTGAGTCTTTCTTTGCCTTTTAATAACAAATTCATTCAATCTAGATTTCTTCAGTTTGTGATTATTTGGAATTCTTACATTTCTTTCCTTTTCATATTGCTGGCACTGGATTAACTTCACGGTTCAAAAAAAGGTAACGGGGTTGAGGAACAAGATTATTTATTAGCAGTCAGGGTTTAATGGTAAAAGTGGAAATTTCTGTGATTTTCCTTGAATAGTAGTATTTTTCAAATTAACCCCTATTGTTACATATAATAATTATCTGTATTATCATTTTCTAGAAATATCAGTGTACATTCAGATTTTTAAAATTACACCATTGGAATATAAAAATGAATGTAGCATTTCTTCCCTTAAACTTTCTGGTGAGGAAAAAATAATCTTAATAGTTCCAATTCTGGATGAGGGGCTCCTGGGTGGCTCAGTGAATTAAGCATCTTACTCTTGATTTCAACTCAAGTCATGATCTCACACTTTGTGGGACTGAGCTCCACATCAAGCTCTACACTGACAGAGTGGAGTCTGCTTGGGATTCTCTCTCTCTCTCTCTCTCTCTCTCTCTCTCTCTCTATCTCTCTGTCTTAAAATAAATAAAATAAACTTTAAAAATGCTATCTATAAACTTTGGAGTACAAGTGCCCCTATGCATCAGCATTCCTGTATCCCTTGGGTAAATTCCTAGCAGTGTTATTGCTGGGTCATAGGGTAGATCTATTTTTAATTTTTGAGGAACCTCCACACTGTTTTCCAGAGTGGCTGCACCGGTTTGCATTCCCACCAACAGTGCAAGAGGGTTCCCGTTTCTCCACATCCTCTCCAGCATCTATAGTCTCCTGATTTGTTCCTTTTAGCCACTCTGACGGGCGTGAGGTGGTATCTGAGCATGGTTTTGATTTATATACACAACGGAATACTTACTACGTGGCAATGAGAAAGAATGAAATATGGCCTTTTGTAGCAACGTGGATGGAACTGGGGAGTGTTATGCTAAGTGAAATAAGCCATACAAAGACAGATACCATATGTTTTCACTCCTATGTGGATCCTGAGAAACTTAACAGAAGAACATGGGGAAGGGGAAGGGAAAAAAAGGTTAGAGAGGGAGGGAGCCAAAATTTAAGAGACTCTTAAAAACTGAGAACAAACTGAGGGTTGATGGGGGTGGGAGGGAGTAGAGGGTGGATGATGGGTATTGAGGGGGGCACCTGTTAGGATGACCACTGGGTGCTGTATGGAAACCAATTTGACAATAAATTTCATATTTAAAAAAATGCTATCTAAATACTGGATGAAAGTTGTCTTTTCTTGTGCAAATCTACATAGGTCCCTTTACTTAGAAATTTATTTAACCCTACTATTTAACAATAGAGAGGTACTTTCCCTCTACTAAATGAAGTATCAATGGGTTACAAGTGCCAAAGAATATCTACCTAGTCCTCCCCCAATAGAGTCCTTGCTTTCCTATGTGGGACCCCAGTGCCAACGTCAAGGAAGGCTAGCACCAAGAACCCTAGTGTCTAGTGAGATTTTACAATGTACTTTCCATGAAAAAATAATAAATGGTACAGTCATAGCTAAGATTTTTGTAGCATTTACCCATGTGCCAGGCATTATTCTAAACACTTTCCATGTATTAATGTATTTAGCTTTCACAACAACCTTGTGAGGTAACTATTTTATACCCCTGTCACAGAGGAAGATACTGAAACAGAGAGGGTATGATTTTCTCAAGATTCACAACTAATAGGTAACAGAACCAAGATTTGAACTTGGGAATTCTTTTTCTAAAGTCCATGCTCTGAACTACTAAGGTATAGTGTGTGCATGTGTATTTGTGTACCTCTTGTTGGAATACTCCTGGCATATGTATCTGAGGTATAGGATGGAGTTAAAGAGACTGGTGACTAGCATGGGAAACCGGTCATATTTAATAACTGTTTCAACAGGAATCCATTCTAACCCAATCTGAAAAAAAAATTAATTATAAACTCTTATTTGGAAAATAATTTAACTAATGTTTATTGTCTTTTATTTTCTTCTCTCTCTCCCTCTCTGAAGTAGCCAAACATGCACTATGTTTCAAAACCACTTGGTCAGTGTCACGTATAAGTGGTAAAAATGAGGGTTAAAAATAACTGTGAACATATCTCAAAGAATGTTCTAGGCTACACTAAGTAATTGGGTTTGATCTTAGAGACCATCTATGAACACATTTTCGGGAGTCCTCACGACCTCTACAACAATTTCTTAGTTATTATTTTATTTGAATGGCAATTTAAAAATACTGTGAAGGCATGCTCTGGATCATCTAATGATCAGTGTATACACTAATTTCTGCCAAATGGTCCTAGGATCTTCATTTGCATCTGTGTCAACAATCCCTTGATACTGAGTGGTACTAGTGTAATTATTGAAGGTTAACAGGATGAGAAATGTGGAGGAGTACATAATAGTGAATAAGACACCAAGTGGACAACAACATATCAAAGATCTTAACATACAAAATGAAACATAAAATACCAAGCACTAAAAGAAAACAAAAATGAATTTTTTTTTTTACCATCTAGAAGTGAAGAAGAGCTAAACATGACATAAAATCCGGAAGCCAGAAAGCAGGGGGGAAAAACTGACAAAATCAATTACATAAGATATAAAACTTTTTAAACATTAAAGAATAAGAAGAACAATTTTTCGGGAGGTGACCAAGCTAATGCAATGGCTTCCCTAAAGACCCTGAAAACTCATCTTCCCACATAACTTCTGCCTCTATCTTCCTGGGAGAAAAACTGTAAGGTAAATTTGAAGCAGAAAATATTCAGAGATGGGTTTTCCCTGTAAGAATCTTGTGTCATAACCACTGCCCAGTTATGCCTATGTTGTATCTTCCAGGAGCGCAAAGGAATAAATAGATTATTGGACTTAAGTTCATCTTCCATGTTCTTCATCTCTCATTGATACAGATGGTCTCAGTACATACCTATGTTGAGAAGAGGGCGAGGACCAACATCTTTTAGGCTCAATTTTAAGTATCTTTCATCACTTCAATAATGTTATGAGTGGAAGTTACAGAAGGGAACACTACTGCTCAGAGCTGCAAATCCAGATCTTCTTGACCTGACAGTCCATGATCTTTCCCTACCCCACAATGGGGTAGGCAATGGCCTACTCTAGGCCTCCTACAACCACAACATTCTTCTTAAGCTCACACACAGCTGGCCTTCTCCTGGCCTTGAGGTCATGAGTATTTATTTAAGTGATCAGAAGATGGCATTAAAGAAATCTCAGAAACCATGTGTTCTATTTTCCTCTTACTTTATTTCACTGTAGCCAAACTATCTTTCAAGTATCTAATGACACAAGTTCTGGTCATTCTGAAACTTGATGAAATCCATATTATTTTGTCAAACTTTTATAAACATCAAAATTACTTTCCATTTTGAAGCCTAATGTGCACTTTTTCACATACATATTCAGTTGGTCACTAAGGAATTTGTTTCAACTTTTTCAGAGCCTTAAGAGACCATTTATTGCCTTCTGGTCTAAAGAAGTGCTCACCTACAGAGAAAGGCTGCAGAGGGGCCCTTGGAACTAAGCCAAAACAGCCACTATCCTTCCCTGTCCATGGGACAGTTTTGTGCCCTTTGACATTCTTGTCAAGATCAGCATCTTAAACCATTCCTGGTTCTCCAGAGTGTATTCAGGCCCTTAATCACTCTACCTTGATGACCCTAGTATGTTTTTCTGTGTAGATCTGGAGTCCAGGGAAAAGAAAAAGTGACTGAAGACAAACACAATATATTATTAGTATAGTCAGAGCCAGGCCTGGGTTGGGGGTAACAGTAAAATTAGGATAATTATAACAGCAATTTGATGAGCACCATAATGAAGAACTGAGTACCGTGTTCTGGGAGTAGAAAGGTAGGAATGCGTAACTCCTTGACAAGGAAGTTTGACAAGGGTAACAAAGGAATTGGGTCATGAGGAGTAAATAGGAATTTTCCAAGTGATAAGGAATGGAAGAGCATTCCTGTTTACAATAAGAGCAGAAGCTGAGACCTTTGCACTTAAGAGAATACATGCAAGGTCAGAAATGAGGCCTGGAAGGTAGATAGGAGCCTCAGGTGAAGAACCTCATTGCTGTGTTAGAATGTTTAGACTTTGTCCTGCAAGCTACTTGGGTCCCGCTGAAGAATTTAAAGAAGGAAGTGAAAGGAACCTGTTTAAATTTTAGACAGCTCCCTGGGGCATGGTGGTGTGGAGGAGTGAACAGAATGGGGCAAGACTGGAAGCAGGATGTCAATGAGAAGATGGTGGCAACAGTCCAGGAAAGCATTAGGAAAACTCAAAGTGAGGCAAAGGCAGTTAAGAGATGCATTCCAAATATACAGAACTGACAGAATCTATAGGACTTGGTCAAAGGTTGGCTATGGAAGAAGTGGAAAAAGAGACATCTAGTATGATTTGTGATTTTAATTGTGTTGGTGGTGGTACCAGTAATGGAAAAAGGGAATGATGGAAGAAATGTAAGTTTGTCTGAAGATGGATTGAGTTTTGAGCCTATTGAATCTGAAATGTTTGCAACACATTCAGGTGGAGATACAGATATAGGAGCCTGTAGCTTAGGAAAGAGGTATTGTTTAGGGATAAATTTTGAGTAATAAATATAAGAGATTTACAGCAGTGGAAGAAGATGGCAAAAAAAATCAGGAAAAGTAAACAAAATGAGAATAAATGTAGGCTCCAAGCAAAGCCCTAAAAAAACCCAACATTTAAATTAAAGATTTTAAACTTTTAATGACAAGTCCCACTGAGAATCTGAAGGAGTTATGTCTTCATTTCTGACAAAGTGCACATCTACACAAAAGTTTGCATACTATTTTAGGGATAATGTTAGTTTGCAACCCCTTCGGGAGCTCCCTGGGTACAATCTGAGTACAGCTTCTATTCTTAGAATGCAGGGACAGACCAAAGAAAGAGATGGCCACTCCAGATTGGTAGGTTTAATTAACAAGGGAATTTACATATAAGGTTTTTCTTGGGCACCGGAAAGACAAATGGACAAAAGTTTATATAGACTGGGGTACCTGGGTGGCTCAGTTGGTTAAGTGTCTGACTCTTGGTTTCAATTCAGATCATGATTTCATGATTTGTGGGGTTGAGCCCCATGTCAGACTTTGCACTGATAGCAGGAAACCTGCTTGGGATTCTCTCTGTCCCTTTCTCTCTGCCCCTCCTCCCCCTCCACACACACTCTCCCTCTCTCTCTCAAAATAAATAAATAAAATTAAAAAAAGGTTTATGTAGAAGTGTCAACTAGGTTCAGTCACATATACTATCCATGCTCTCAATACCACAGCATTATCTCAACATTATATCTTTAAGCAGCCTCTGAGGACAGGAAGGGAAAGCAGAACCCACATTCCAAGAAAGGGGCACGGGATGAGAAGCCTCCAATTTGTTGGGCTCCAGCTCATGGGTCAACCATGCTCACATCCTCTCAATAACCTGCCCCCAAGAGAGAGGCACAGTCCTCTTGATGTTCATCAGTTTAAGACCTCCAGATTTAAAAGAAGAATGGCAGAGCAGGACACACTGAAAAAGGCTGGCAAGAAAGATTAGAGGAGAGATGCAAAGAAGGTGCTACTGAGGAAGAAAAGAAGGTAAGCATGACCTGCAAGCTGTAGGCAAGGCGAAATGGAGAGCTAGTGTACATGCAGGGCTTGTACACCAGGTCTAGGATTCTGAACTTAATCCTGAGAGGAAAGTATAGATAATGAAAATTTTTATACAGGGGAACAAGCTAATCAGCTTTGCATTTTCACAAGATTGTACTGGACTGCCTAGATGATGAGTGGAAAAGAACAAAGATGTATTTTTCACCTCTAGGACTTGTTACTATGAACACAGAAACTGCAAACTCAAGGCAAATCATTTGAAATCACTCACTTAGAGGGAAAAAAAGAGTTAGAAAAAGTAAAAAAAATATATCTGTGGCATTTAGGGGTGTCCAGATGGCTCAGTCAGTTAAGCATCCAACTTTGGCTCAGGTCATGATCTCATGGTTTGTGGGTTCAAGCCCTACATCGGGCTCTGTACTGACAGCGGGGAACCTGGAGCCTGCTTCAGATTCTGTGTCTCCCTCTCTCTCTCTCTGTCTCTCCCCCACTCACACTCTGTCTCTCTCTCTCTCAAAAATAAACATTTAAAAAATTCTGTGGCATTTGTAGGGTACCATCAAGAGTACCAATATACAATCATGGGAACACCAAAAGGAGAAAAGAGAGAGAGAGAGAAAGGCAGAAAGCTTATTTAAAGATATAATGGCTGATGGAATCTAAGAAACAAAACAAATGAACATAGGGTGGAAAAAGAGGGGCAAACCAAGAAACAGACTCTTAACTATAGAGAACAAACTGATGGTTTACTGAAGGGGAGGTGGGTGGAAAAGGAGTGGAGGTGGGGAGGGCTGGGTTAAGCAGGTGATGGGTATTAAGGAAGCCATTTGTTGTGATGAGCACCGGGTATTATATGTAAGTGATGAATCACTAAATTGTACACATGAAACTAATATTATACTGTATGTTAACTATCTGGAATTTAAATAAAAACTTAGGGAAAAATAAAGCAGATTAAGGGCTATACGCCCTCACACATGCACACAAAAGAGTAGTATATATTTTGCAATAATTTATACAAATAAAAGATATGTACAAAACACTGAATAAAAGATAATGGCTAAAAATTCCTGAATCTGAAAACAGTTATACACATCCAGGGACTTGAAGCTCAAACGTCCCCAGATTCACCCAAAGAGGTCCTCAATGAGACACATTGTAATTACACTGTCAAAAATCAAAGACAGAAATTTGAAAACAAAAAGAGAAGAGAGACTTTTCACATACAAAAAAAAAACCCATAGGCTATCACTAGAGTTTTCAGCACACACCTTGCAAGCAAGGAGAGAGTGAGGTGATATGCTCAAAGTTCTAAAAGAAAAAACAAAGAAAAGGAAAAAAAACTGTCAATCAAGAATACTTTTTTGGTAAAGCTGTCTTTCAGAAATGAGAGAACAGACTTTTGAAAATGAATAGGAGCTGAAGGAATCAATCACCAAGAGACCTGCTGTACAAGAAATGCTAAAGGAAGTTCTTTAAGCTGAAACCAGAAGACATTAATTAGTAACATGTAAACATATGAAAGCAAAAAAACTTATTGATAAAGCTTAGTATATAGTCAAATTCAGAATATTCTGAAACTATTATGTGGAATATAAATGAGTTTTAAATCTAGCATAAAGGTTACACAAAGAAATATTTTAAATTAACTATAGCTACAATAAGTTGTTAATGTATGCAATGTAAAAGTATAAATTGTAACATCAAAAACAAAAAATGAGGAGGGGTAAAAGGGTAGTCTTATATGTAAAAGTTGTTATCAGCTTAAAATAGACTATTCTATCTATAAGATGTCTTATATAAGCCTCATGGTGATGAAAAAGTAAAAACCTGTAGTAGATATGCAAAAGAGAAAGGAATCAAAGGATAACGCTACTGACATTTTTAGTCTTGAATTTCTGATTTGCTTTTTGTGTTTGCTCTTTAAACATTTATTTATTTATTTATTTATTTATTTATTTATTTATTTCAGAGAGAGAGCAAGGGTGTGAGTGGGAGAGAGAGAGAGAAGAAGAAGAGAGAATCACGAGCAGGCTCTGAACTGTGAGCACAGAGGCTGATGAGGGGTTTGATCCCATGAACCATGATCATGACCTGAACTGAAATCAAGAGTGGAATGCTTAACAAAGTAAGTCCCCCAAGAGCCCCTCTGATCTTTCTTTTTGGATTAACCCCAATGTGACTTCAACTATCTAGTATCAATATTAAAGTTTTTCCTTAATTCTCTATCTGTAGATTTTTAGTGTTTAGGTGAATTTCAACATGCCAACATGCTACACATGTAATCATTCCTGTTTCTTATATACATCCTCTTTCCATATTCTATTATATTTTCTTTTAATTAAAACATTCATTTCAGGGGCACCTGGGTGGCTCAGTTGGTTGAGCATCCAACTCTTGATTTAAGCTCAGGTCGTGATCTCACAGTTCATGGGATCAAGCCCCACATCAGGCTCTGTGCTGACAGTATGGAGCCTGCTTGGGATTCTCTCTCTCCCTCTCTCTCTCTGCCCCTCCCCTTCTCTTATGAACTTTCTTTCTCTCTCTGTATCTCTCTCTCTCTCTCTCTCAAAATAAATAAATAAACTTTAACAAAAGCCATTTCTTTCAGGGAGCCTTGGTGGCTCAGTCAGGCGGCACCTGATTTCAGCTCAGGTCATGATCTTGCAGCTCATGAGTTCAAGCTCTGTCCTGAGCTGCCTGCTGACAGCTAGGAGCCTGGAGCCTGCTTCAGATTCTGTCTCCCTCTCTCTGCCCCTCCCCCACTCACGCTCTGTTTTTCTCTCTCTCTCTCTCTCTCGTTCTCTCGCTCTCTCTCAAAAATAAATAAACATTAAAATTTTTTTAAAAACAAACAAAAAACATTTCTTTCATAAGTTCTATACAATATAATCTTATTTAGAACACATAGAGACCAAAAAAATGAGAAGACAGAGAAATTTATCCCAAATGAAAGAATAGGACAAGACCATAGCCAGACATCTAATCAGAACAGATATAAGTAACATGTCTCATAGATAATTTAAAGCAATATTCATAAGGATACTCACTGGACTTTAGAAAAGTGTGGAAGACATGAGTGAGACATGAGTGAGATAAGGAATAACATAGCACAGATAAAGGACTCAATAAATGAAATGAGAAATATGTTTGATGGAATGAACAGCAGGATGAAAGAAACACAGGAACAAATTAGTGACCTAGAGGACAAAGTAATGGAAAGTAATCAAGATGAAAAAAAGAGAGAAAAAAGAATTACACAGAATGAGAATGGACTTAGGCAACCCAGTGACCCCATCAAACAAAATAACATTCATATTATACAAGTCCCAAAAAAGAAGTGAGAAAAGGGGGAAGAACATTGATGTGAAGAAATAATAGCTGAAAATTTCCCTAATCTGGGAAAGAAAACTGATGTCCAGGTCCAGGAGGCACAGAGAACCACCAATAAAATCAACAAAAGCAGACCCACACCAAGACACTTGGTAATTAAATTTCCAAAATATAATGATAAAAATTCTAAAAACAGAAAGACAGAAGAAGCCTATAAATTATAAGGGAAAACCCATAAGGCTAACTGGAGATTTTTCAACAGAAACTTTGCAAGCCAGAAGGGAGTGGCATCTTACATTCACCATGTTAATGGGAAAAATCTGCAGCCAAGAATACTCTATCAAGCAAGGCTATCATTCAGAATACAAAGAGAGATCAAGAGTTTCCCAGACAAACAAAAACTAAAGGAGTTCATTACCATTAAACCAGCTCTGCAAGGAATACTAAAAGGGACACTTTGACTGGAAGGAGAGACCAAACATGACAGTATAGAGGTATTTAACACAAAAGTAGTAAAAATGAATATTTCTGTAAAATATCAGTCAAAGAACTCTCAAAAAAAAGGATAAAAAGAGGGGCGCCTGGGTGGCGCAGTCGGTTAAGCGTCCGACTTCAGCCAGGTCACAATCTCGCGGTGCGTGAGTTCGAGCCCCGCGTCAGGCTCTGGGCTGATGGCTCAGAGCCTGGAGCCTGTTTCCGATTCTGTGTCTCCCTCTCTCTCTGCCCCTCCCCCGTTCATGCTCTGTCTCTCTCTGTCCCAAAAATAAATAAACGTTGAAAAAAAATTAAAAAAAAAAGGATAAAAAGAATATAATAACATATACCTAAAATGTGGGGAGGAGAGAAGAATGGGTTCATACTTAAATGACCATCAACTTAATGTAGACTGCTATATGCAGAAGAGGTTATATACAAACCTAATGGTAACCACATATTAAAAACCACTAATGAATATGCAAAGAATAAAGAGAAAGAAATTTAAATATATTAGTAAAGAAAATCAGCAAAACATGAAAGACAAGAAAGAATGAGATAAAATCTTCAAAAACAACCAAAAACCAAGTAATAAAATGGCAATAAATACATATCTATTAATAATTACTCTTAATGTAAATGGAATAAACACTCAAATCAAAAGATACAGGGTGACATAATGGATTAAAAAAATAAGACCCATCTGTATGCTGCCTACAATAGACTCATTTTAGACCTGAAGACACCTGCAGATTGAAATTGAGAGGATAGAGAAACATTTATCATGCAAATGGATGTCAAAAGACACCAGGAGTAGCAATGCTCATATCACAGAAAATAGACTTTAAAACAAAGCCTGTAACAAGAGGTAAAGAACACTATGTAGTAATAAAGGAGACAATCCAACAAAAAGATGTAACAATTGTAAATATTTATTTGCCCAACATAGAAGCACCCAAATACATTAAAAAGTTAATAACAAACAAAAAGGAACTAGTCAATAATAATACAATAATAGTAGGGGACTTTCACACCCTGCTTACATCAATGGGCAGATCGTCTAAACAAAAAATAAACAAAGAAATAAAGGCTTTGAATGATACACTGGAACAGATGGATTTAACAGATTTTTTCAGAGCATTCTATCCTAAAATAGCAGAATACACATTCTTTTCAAGTGCACATGAAATATTCTCCAGAATAGATCACATATTAGCCCAGAAAACAAACTTCAACAAATTCATGAAGATCAAAATCATGCCATGCATATTTTCTTACCAGAAGTCTTACTAGAATACAACCACAAGAAAAATCTGTAAAGACCATGGATATAAGGAGGTTAAATAACATGCTACTAAACAATGAATGGGTCAACCAGGAAATCAAAGAAGAAATTAAAAAGTACATGGAAACAAATGAAAGAAGAAAACAGAGTGGTCCAAAACCTTTGTGATCCAGCCAAAACAATTCTGAGAGAGAAGTTTATAGCAATACAGGTCTACTTCAAGATGCAAGAAAAATCTCAAACAACCTAACCTTACATCTAAAGGAGCTAGAAAAATAAAAATAAACAAAACCTAAAAACAGCTGGAAATAATAAAGATTAGAGCAGAAATAAATGATATATAAACTAAAAAAAAAAATCAATAGGTCAATGAAAACAGGAGCTAGTTCTTTTTAAAAAAATCAAGAAAATTGATAAACCTCTAGCCAGACTTGTCAAGAAAAAAGAGAAAAGACTAAAATAAATAAAATCACAAATGAGAGAGGAGAAATAACAAACAACACCATAGAAATACAAATAATAATAAGAGAATATTATGAAAAACTATATACCAACAAATTAGACCACATGGAAGAAATAGACAAATTCCTAGAAACATACAAACTACCAAAACTGAAACAGGAAGAAATATAAAACTTGAACATATCAATAACCAGCAAAGAAATTGAGTCAGTAATCAAAAAACTCCCCAACAAACAAAACTCCAGGGCCAGATGGCTTTACAGGTGAATTCTACCAAACATTTAAAGAAGAATTGATACTTATTCTTCTCAAACTACTCCAAAAAAAATAGAAAAGGAAAGAAAACTTCCAAATTCATTCTATGAGGCCAGCATTATTTTGACACCAAAAACAGTTAAACATACCACTAAAAAAGAGAACTATAGGTCTGGAGCACCTGGGTGGCTCAGTCGGGTAAGCATCTGACTTCAGCTCTGGTCATGATCTCGTAGCCCCACGTCAGGCTCTGTGCTGACAGCTCAGAGCCTGGAGCCTACTTTGGATTCTGCGTCTCCCTCCCTTGCTCTCTCTGCCCATCCCCCACTCACACTCTGTCTCTCTCTCTGTCAAAAATAAATAAACTTTAAAAAAAAAATTTTTTAAAGAGAACTATAGGTCAATACCCCTGATGAGCATAGATGCAAAAATTCTCAATAAAATACTAGCAAACTGAATTCAACAATACGTTAAAAAAATAATTCACTACGGTCAGAGATTTATTCCTGGGTTGCACGTGTGGTTCAATATTCACAAGCCAAGCAACATGATACATTATATCAATAAAAAAAAGGATAAAAGCTATATGATCCTTTCAATAAAGGCAGAAAAAGCATTTGACACAGTACAACATTTATTCATGATAAAAAACACTCAACAAAGTAGGTTTAGAGAACATACCTCAACATAATAAAGACCATATATGAAAAACCCACAGCGAATACCATCCTCCATGGGGAAAAACTGAGCTTTTCCCCTAAGGTCAGGAACAAGACAATGATGTATGCTCTCACCACTTTTATTCAACATAGTACTGGGAGTCCTAGCCACAGCAGACTACCAAAAGATATAAAGCCATCCAAATCAGGAAGGAAGAAGTAAAACTTTCACTATTTGTAGACATGATACTCTATATAGAAAACCTGAAAGACTCCAACAAAAATCTGCTAGAACTGATAAATGAATCAGTAAGGTCACAGGATACAAAATCGGCAGGTAGTAACCTGTAGCATTTCTATATACCAATGATGAAAGAGTAGAAAGAGAAATTAAAGAATTAATCCCATTTACAATTGCACCAAAAATTATAAGATACCAAGGAATACACCTAACCAAAGAGGTAAAAGATCTGTACTCTGAAAACTATAAAGTTTTCAGATGAAAACTGATGAAAGAAATTGAAGATGATACAAATAGATGGAAAGGCATTCCTACTCCTGGATTGGGAAAACAAATGTTGTTAAAATGTCTATACTATCCAAAGCAATCTACCCATTTAATGCTGTAGATGCCAGAACATCAAGGAAAAATTAGACACCGTCCCTGCCCTTCAGGTGCTTTCATGGAGAGACATAAAATCAATAAATTATAACTCTCGTTCTTAGTTTTTGCTTTCTGTCTTATCACTTAGCTTTAAAATTAAGTAGCATAAATAATTATAATTTCATATATAAATTTTTTGAAACAGAGTCCTGTGTTACTAATGACTTCTTCCATAGAGACTTTGAAATTTCCACAGACACTGTCACATGTAATCTATTTTAAAATGCTAGGAAGGGGATGTATAAGGCAATATCCTGCTCTCTCCACAGAGAGAAATTAATATGTCTTCTTAATGCTTTGGAATGCACATTTTGGGGTCTGTTTCCTAAAGTACATTTTCACAATTTCTATAAATCATGTTTACCACAGGAACTGAGGAGGATACCGGTTAGAAATTTCTAGACTCTGTCCTTAAGGAGGCCAACCAAGCTCTAGTGCAGACTTAGACCCAGAAAAAACAAAACAGTACTTTTTGCTAAGTGAAGTAACATCATGACTATGGGAACTAGGCTAAATTAGCTTCAGAGAGAAGTCTAGAAAGACTCCTTATCAGGCTTTGGTCTTGAAGATATAATTCCACCTAGCTTCCACTTAGAGCAGAGGTTTCCAACTAGTAGCTTTAGGGTGTGCTGAAAAAAAAAATCTCCAGTGAAATCACTTAAGTTAAGGCCCCATGTCATGAAACCAAGATTTAATACCTAACCTAACTGTAGTTTCAACCCTCTCAGGAATGTAACCATTAATTAGCCAGAGTGGAATTTCCTGGAGGCAATCCCCTGGGAGATCCTTCCAACTTAGAAGGGTCTTGCTATGAAGTCCTTGCAAATAAAATCCTTTTTTAATGCCCTCTCTCTCTGCCTTTAAAAACCTGTGGCTCAGTGGAGCCCCTACTTGCTAGATGGGATGATGCCCAATTCATGAAACATAAAAATAAAACCAATTAGATCTTCAAATCTTCTTGGTTGCATTTTCTCTTAACAGATTTAGTGGCAGCACCAGAATTCAAAGAAAACTTCTGACAGAATCCAAGGACAATGAGAGACACAAGCATGGCATCCCTTGAGCCTCTCTGAGTTCACTTTCTCAACATTTCTAAGGGCTGTTGTAAGCCTCTCTCAGTGTGGGATTTTTCCGTTTGAGCTCCATATCTAATTGGCTTTCCCATCCAGGGTTAACAGATCAATCTGGACTGACAGGGGCTCTAACAGAGTTCTTAGTCCTTAGCACTTAATTTAGTCCTCAGTTCCCGAGTTCCTTGGAGTCCCTTTCCCCAGATCCAGGGTGTAGTCGCCATTTCTCGGTGACTACCTGGTTTCTATTAACGTGCATACAAAGCTAAGAGAAAAATAATAAATAAATAAATAAATAAATAAATAAATAAATAAATAACAGATAATAGAATGGGATTCTGTTGGGAAGGGCATCAAAAACACATGAACACTGGTTGACCTATGAGCTGGACCTGGGCAATTGGAAGCTCAGCATGCTCTCCCCTGTCTTTGGAATGTGGGTTCTGTTTGCCTTCCCCACTTCCAGAAGCTGCTCCAAAGACATAGCCTTGAGATAGTGATATGGTCCTGAGAACACCTGCACAGTTTTGTGACTGAACACTGTTAAGTCCTCTTTATAAACTTTTAAGATTTGGCAGGGGGGTGCTGGGATCCATTCATCTTGCAGCTGCCCATGACAAGCCTAGTATGCAAGTCCCCTTTGCTTGTTAAAACCTCCACCTCCCAAGCTGCAGTCGCCTGCTTTAGTCTCTCCCTGCCCTCTGAGTACAGGGGCCAGTCTCAGATTATACCCAGGATGCTTCAAGAGGTCTGTGAACCAACAATTTGTGAGCCAGGCAGGAGATAAGATATGGGCATTGGAAATGAGGCATCTGTGGGGAAATTCCAAGTTGGCCAGCAAACCTTTATGTGGGAAGGGGTAGCCTACATATTCTCTTAGGTAAGTTCCCTAACCTTGGGAAAGGGACATTCATGGGGGAAATCCTTCGTTGGCCATCAACCTCTTGACCTATCTGTAGGGAAGAGTGTACTGTATGTCAGATGCTTGTGGAGCTCCAAGTAAATACAGGGAAACTCCAAAACTGCTGACTGCTGTGATGCGCACATTTGAAAAACTGTGCACAGCACACTATAGCAAAGGAGGGAAATAAGTGGCTGCGGCAGTGGGTCCTCTAACGTGAGCGGTTTGGCTGGCCACTGATGCCCACCTAGAGTTCAAATTAGAAAGTTAGAAGAAAAGCTGAGATTAGACAAGGATGTGGGAATGTCTACTACCATGCTAGCCTCGGGTTGGCAGACAAGGTGGGAGAGCAGGGCAATAAACTGGAGACCTTCATGCCATTTTGCAAAACTAGAATGACAAAAAATGTCTCTGATTAAGATCCAGGCACTTATGACAAAGCCTGATTAGGACTCTAAGAGGTGAAATCTGTGGGAAGATGATGAGAATGAAGAGTCTCTTATGGTTTGCCTCCCTCTCTGTTTGAAACTATTTTTCCCCTTTCCTTCCCCCATGGTCTTCCGTTAAGTTTCTCAAGTTCCACATATGAGGAAAACATATTATATCTGTCTTTCTCTCAGTGACTTATTTCACTGCTGTAGGGGTGCATGGGTGGCTGAGTCAAGAAAGCATTCGATTCTTTATCTGAGAGCTGTGAGTTTGAGCCCCACATTGGTTATAGAGACTACTTTTAAAAAATAAAATCTTTTAAAAAATAAAATAAAATACAGACTTCTGCAGGAGTTCCCATGCCCAGAATTCACTTCACAGCCTCCAAAGATCATAGATATCAGTGAAAATCTTTAGCCATAGGAGTGGGTACCAGATTCATTACTAGGGTTTTGAAATGAAAGCTGAATGTATATAGAAAGTTGCAAAAGTTTTGTGAAAGAGACATATTGAAAAAGGAATTTTATGTGTGATCAAGCTACAACTGGAATGGATTCATTTAAGTTAAAAAGGAAAAAAAAAAGAATTTTAAAATCAAAAGTACACTGATGTGAAATTAGAATATGGTTTTCTCTCTGTTAAAAGAGCAATGTTTTCCTACATTATTGGTCTGCTCTTAATAAGAAATTGTAAACAAATGTTTTTCCTTACCTTTCATGTAATTTGCCTAGAAAAAGATTTTGTGTTTTGTCTTTATCATGTTTTTGATTACATGAGAAAATTGGGCCCTCTCCATTAAAGTTTTTTACAACAATGTAACTTTTTATATATGTTAAATTTCATGGAAAGCATTGTCAAATAAAAAGTGATCCTAAACCTCTTTTAGGATATATTTGTATGAAATTCCTAAAATCTTTTTTTAATGTTTATTTATTTTTTCAGAAAGAGAAAGAGCGCAAGCAGGGGAGGGACAGAGAGAGAAGGAGACAGAATCTGAAGTAGGTCCAGGCTCTGAGCTATCAGCACAAAGCCTGACATGAGGTCAGAACTCTTGAACCATGAGATCATGACTTGAGCCAAAGTCAGACACTTAACTGGCTGAGTCACCCAGGCACCCCTGAAATTCCTAAAATCTTATATGTCCTGTTATAATGGTATCCCCTTGTCAATTGATTATAATAAACTCTCATCAGATCTTTAACCATGGCCATTGTAAAGAGATATATGTCATATATATGACATATATGACATATCATATGACATATATATCTTTTGTCATTTGAAATGTTATTGTTTTACTCTGATGCTTTGCCAAAAACGTGTTCCTGCAAAAGTCTTCATTTCAAGGAGATTCATGGAAAAGACTTTGACAAGTACAGATAACTAAGATCAATTTACCTTCGTGTGGAAGGGACATGATGAAACTTTCAAGTGCTCCCCCCGAGACTACCTGCATAGTCCTATGATATGTAATGGAATGGTATCTGGGGACTTGTCCCTGTTTACCCTCCTCACAAACAGTAAAATGGACCCATTATATTTATTATATGATGTTAACATGTAACAATTTGCCTCTGCTGCAAAACACCAGGCAGGCTTTGCTGGAGCATTTATAAGAGAGAGGATGGGCAATGAAACCACAGAAAATTCAAGGCCCAAGCACTACCGTGAGGTTTTGGGTGTCATCTGTACAACTAAGACTTGTCCTCAAAGCTGTAATTGATAAGGTACAAGCCTACCCAACCCCTAAAAATGTGAAAGAGCTACAAGCCCTTGTCGGGATTTTGGGTTCTGGGAGGACTTTTATTCCCCACTTGCACAGTGCCTCTGTTTCTTATGCTGCCTGGTAAAGAAAGGATATGTATGAAAATGGGGATCAGAGCAGCAAGGGGTGTTTGAGAAGGCAAAAAGTAGTAAAGCAGATTAAAGTTCTGGGCATGTCCCAAGCAGGACTACCATTAAAGTTATATATTTCTGTGACTATAGAAGGCATAGGGAATGGGGTATGCAATATAGCACAGAAAAATGAAGATGAGAATGCCCCTAGGATTTTGGTCCCATTTCTGGAAGTGGACAAAAGCCTGATATACCTCCACAGAGCAACTGCTCCTAGCAGTGTACACAGCACTTCTCCAGGTAGAACCTCTCACATAGTAGCCAGTTGAGCAGCAGTGGGTTGAGCTCAGAGTGGTCTGGCTAGTGATTACTCATGAGCCGTAACCTTTAACCCTTTGCACTGATTAGCTAGGTTGTTTTAAGGAGTGAATGATTATGGATAAGCCTGTATGGAGTCGGGATATGTGGAAAAATACTTGGATCCATCTGAAAGAGCCTGAAGCAGTCCTCACTGGTTTTCATTTTGCAGCTCATAAGGCAATGATATGATAGGGAAAAGTAGGATAAAATAGGCAGAAAGGGAAAGGTTAGGACCTGAGATCCTTGGGTGAGGAAAAATACTATTTTAAAACATTTCTTGTGGGAAAGTCTGACCTCAAGCAAACTCACTCAGGCATAAAGTTCCTCTTGAAAATATGACAGACACCACCTACTTCCCCTCAGGTTTCCCTCAGGAATTTGACAAACAAAAGACCTGACTATAAATGAGTAGAACGTAAAATATATGATCCACAAGGAACAGTATGACCATAGACCACCCTTCATACAATAGAAATGAGCCAATCAAAAAGAAATGACTAGGCATTTGGAGAATAGTTAAGATGGTGGAGAAGTAGGGGGACCCTGGTCTTTCCTCATCCCTCAAACACAGCTGTATTGAAGTCAGATTACTTGGACCCAGGAAATCGGTCTTCTGAGTGGCACAAGGATCTCCACAGTTAGAGGGAGACAGCCTGGCAGGTGCGAGGTGCATGGATGTGAATTGGGGGAGAGAAAAATGGCTGTGCCACAGAGGGAAGAGAACCCTTTCTTGTGGAGAGGCAAAAGAGAGAGAAAGAGAGAGGGGTTGAGATAGTGCAGCATTGAGTTAGCACAAGAGGAAAACTTCTCTGAACCACAGACTGGGGAGCAAGAAGTGCTGAGTGTCCCAATTCTTTTTTGCAAACAGCTTTTGGAGTTCAAACTCAGGTTTTGGAGTGTGCAAGTTTCTCTGGAGCAGAGCTGTGTGCACGCTTCTTGGGAGAAGGGGGCTAGAGAGCATAGCATGGTGTAGCAATCTCTGGGATGCACCGGGAGAGAAAAGTCTCCTTCCTGGAGTACTTTTGGAAGATGGTTTATTGCCTCCCCAAGGCAAAAGACCCTACAGGTGCCAGCCAAAGTCTTTTCAACAGCAGGATGGAGAAGGTCTACTCTGGAGGAAGACAGTGGATCCATGCCATGCTGGGTCCTTTAAGACTTTGGGTTTTAAATCCCCAGCCACGCACTGAAGAAAAAAATGCAAGAGAATTTTGGCATAGGGCAAGCTAACCTCCCTTTCTGTTCTGTGAGGGCTACCTGAACATCAGGGGTTAAAATCCCTGATCCAAGAATGAGAGACTGGGGTGACAACATTTTTCCTCCCAACATGGTGGAACTTCAGAGAGCAGCATAGCATCCCCCAGTGGAGGTGGGACCACTTATACCAAACCCTGCCCCACTGTGCCTGGAAACTGCTTATTGACTGGGGCAAGAGTGACTCTGAGCCAAAGCAGTTAGCCTCCCCTCAAGAAGACCAACACACAGCCACCACCATCCAGGCATGAACAGACAGCTCTTTCTCTCTCTCTCACCCTCTCTCTCGCTCTCTCTTTTTTTTCTTCCTCTTTCTTTTTATCTTTTGGAATCAGGATCATAGTTCCTTATTTGGGTTTTTTTTTTTCATTTTTTTTTTCATTTCCTTCTCTCTCTCTTTCTCTCTCTCTCTCTCTCTCTCTCTTCTTTTGGGACCAGGCTTTTTTATTCTTTTTCTTTCCCCTTCTTTTTTCTTTTCTTCTGCTTTTTGCTCCATTTTTTCCTTTCTTTTTCTTTGAAATCAGCCTTATAGTTTTTTAATTCTCTGATTGGTTTTTTTTTGTTCCCTTTCCTTTTCTCTTTTTTGGTATCAGGCTTCCCCCACCCCCACCCCTTTTATCCCAGGGTTACTTCAACAAACAAATCAAAGTACACCTAGTTAAAGGTCTAAGCACTCCACCACCACAAGCAAGGAGGAGCTCTGCAGAGGTCTGACCAGTGGGAAAGAGCAGCCAAAACCAACAGCAGAGTGTACACAACATACACCAGAAACACTTCCTGTAGTGCCAGGCCCTGAACAGCGTATGACCCCTTTTTAATACTGTCAGGTTCAGGAAATATAGCAAGCTTTTATAACACACAAAAGACAGAAACTCAGCCAAAATGACAAGATGGGGGAATTCTCCCCAGAAGAAAGGTCAAGAAGAAATCACAGCCAAGGACTTGCTCAAAACAGATATAAGCAATAAATCTGAACAAGAATTTACAACAGTCATGAGACTACTAGATGGGCTTGAAAAAAAGCATAGAAGATACCAGAGAATCCCTTGCTGCAGAGATCAAAGACCTAAGAACTAGTCAGAAAGAATTTAAAAATGCTATAGGTGAGATGCAAAATAAGCTAGATACAGTGACAGTGAGGATTGAAGAAGAGGAGAGAATAGGTATAATAGAAAATAAAATTATAGAAAATAATGAAGCTGAAAAAAAGAAGGAAAGTATTAGATCACAAGGGGAGACCTAGAAAACTAAGTGATTCCATGAAATGAATTAATATCCCTACCATAGGAGTCCCAGATGAAGAAGAGTGAAAAAGGGGGGGGGGGCATAAGGTTTATTTGAACAAGTTATAGTTGAGAACTTCCCTAATCTGGGAAAGGAAACAGGCATCCAAGTCCAAGAGGCATAGAGAATTCCTTTCAAAATCAACAAAAATAGGTCAACACCATGATATATTATACTGAAACTTGCAAAATACAAGGATAATGAGAGAATTCTGAAAGGAGCTAGGGACAAAATGTCCCAATCTACAAGGGTAGAGACATAAGATTAGTAGCAGACCTGCCCACTGAAACTTGGCAGACCAGAAGGGAGTGGCAGGAAATATTCAATGTGACAAATAGGGAAAATATGCATACAAGAATCCTTTATCCAGCAAGTCTGTCATTCAGAATAGAAGGAGAGATAGTTTCCCAAACAAACAAAACCTAAAGGAGTTCATGACCACTAAACCAGTCCTGCAAGAAATTTTAAAGGGGACTCCCTGAAGGGGGAATAAAAAAAAAGACCAAAACATCAAAGACTACACAGGACTGGAGGACATCATCAGAAACACCAACTCTATAGGTAACACAATGGCACTAAATTCATATCTTTTAATAATCACTCTGAATGTAAATGGACTAAATGCTCTAAACAAAAGACATAAGGTATAAGAATGGATTAAAAAAACAAGATCCATCTATAAGCTGCCTACAAAAGATTCATGTTAGACCTAAAGACACCTGCATACTGAAAGTGAGGAGACAGAGAACCATCTATCATGCTAACAGACATCACAAGAAAGCCAGAGTGGCCATACTTATATCAGACAATGGAGATTTTAAAAAATCAAAGAGTGCAACAAGAGATTAAGAAAGGCATTATATCATAATTAAGGGGTCTAGCCATCAAGACCTAACAATTGTAAATATGCCAATTTGGGAGCACCCAAATATATAAACCAATTAATTAGAAACATAAAAAAACTCATTGGTAACAATATGATAATATGAGGGGACTTTAATACCCCACTTACAACAAGGTACAGATCACCTAAGCAGGAAATCAACAAGGAAACAATGGCTTTGAATGACACACTGGACTGGATAGACTTAACAGATATATTCAGAACATTTCATCCTAAAGCAGCAAAATACACATTCTTCTCAAGTGTACACAGAACATTCTCCAGAATAGATCACATACTGGGTCACAAATCAGCCCTCAACAGCTACAAAAATATCGAGGTCATACCATGCATATTTTCAGACCACAATGCCATGAAACTTAAAATCAACCACAAGAAAAATTGTGGAAAGCCCTCAAATACATGAAGGTTAAAGAACATCTTACTAAAGAATGAATGGGTTAACCAGGAAATTTAAAAAGAAATTTAAAAAACTGGAAGCAAATGAAATTGAAAACACAAGAGTATAAACGCTTTGCTATGCAACAAAGGCAGTTCTAAGAGGAAAGTACATTGCAATTCAAGTTCATCTCATGAAGCAAGAAAGGTCCCAAATACACAACCTAAGTTACACCTAAAGGAGCTAGAAAATGATCAGCAAATAAAGGCCAAAGCCAGCAGAACAAGGGAAATAAAAAGTATTAGAGCAGAAATAAATTATATAGAAACAAACAAGAAAAAAAGTAGAATGGATCCATGAAACTAAAAGCTGTTTTTTAAGAATAAGCAAAATTGATAAACCCCTAGCCAGACTCCTCAAAAAGAAAAGAGAGAGGACCCAAATAGATAAAATCATGAATGAAAGAGGAGAGATCACAAACATTACAGAAATACAAGCAATGATTATAAAATACTATGAAAAATTATATGCCAACAAACTGGACAATCTGGAAGAAATGAACAAATTCCTAGCACACACACACACTACCAAAACTCAAACGGGAAGAAATAGAAAATTTGAACAGACCCATAACCAGTAAGGAGATTGAATCAATAATCAAAAATTTCCCAACAGATAAGAGTCCTTGGCCAGATGGCTTTGCAGATGGCTTTGCAGATGGCTTTGCAGGGGACTACCAGACATTTAAAGAAGAGTTAATACCCATTCTTCTCAAACTCTTCCAAAAAATAGAAATGGAAGGAAAGCTTCCACACTCATTCTATGAAGCCAGCATTACCTTTATTCCAAAACCAAAGACCCCCTTAAAAAGGAGAATTACCAGACAATATCCCTGATGAACTTGGATGTAAAAATACTCAAAAAGATACTAGCAAATAAAATTCAATAATACACTAAAAGCATTATTCACCATGATCAAGTGGAATTTATTCCTGGGCTACAGGTCTGGTTCAATATTCACAAATCAATCAATGTAATACACCATTAATAAAAGAAAGTAAAGGAACCATATGCTACAGTTCATAGATGCAGAAAAAGCATTTGACAAATACAGCATCCTTTCTTAATTAAAAAAAAAAAACTCAAGAAAGTAGGGACAGAAGGCACATACCTCAACATCATAAAAGCCATATATGAAAGGCCCACAGTTAATATCATCCTCAGTGAGGAAACACTGATAACTTTCCCCTTAAGGTCAGGAAAACAACAGGGTTGTCCACTCTCACCACTGTTGTTCAACACAGTACTGGAAGTTCTAGCCTCAGCAATCAGAAAACAAAATGAAATAAAAGGCATCCAAATTGGCAAAGAATTCAAACTTTCAGTCTTTGCAGATGACATGATACTCTACAGTGAAAATGTGAAAGACTCCACAAACTGCTAAAACTGATCCATGAATTCAGCACAGTTGTAGGATATGAAATCAATGTATAGAAACCAGCTGCAATTCTATACACTAATAATGAAGCAGCAGAAAGAGAAATCAAGGAATTGATCCCATTTACAATTGCACCAAAATCCATAAGATTCCTAGCAATAAACCTAACCAAAGGGGTAAAAGATCTGTATTCTGAAAACTATAGAAAGCTTATGAAATAAATTAAAGAAGACACAAAGAAATGGGGGGAAAAATTCATGCTCATGGATTGGAAGAACAAATATTGTTAAGATGTTGATGTTACCCAAAGCAATCTACACATTCAATGCAACCATCATTAAAATAATACCAGCATTCTTCAAAGAGCAAGAGCAAACAATCCCAAAATGTGTATGGAACCACAAAAGAGCCCAAATAGCCAAAGTAATGAAAAAGAAAACCAAAGCTAGAGGCATGATAATTCCAGACTTTAAGCTGTATTACAGAGTTATAATCATCAAAACAGTGTGGTACTGGCACAAAAACAGACACATTAATCAATGAAACAGAATAGAGCCCCAGAGATGGACCCATGAATGTATGACCAACTAATCTTCAACAAAGCAGGAAAGAGTATGCAATGGAAAAAAGACAGTGTCTTCAGCAAATGGTACTTGGAAAACTGGACAGTGACATGCAGAAGAATAAAACCGAATCACTTTCTTACACCACACACAAGAATAAATGCAAAATGGATGAAAGGCCTAAATGTGAGACAGGAAACCACTAAAATCCTACAGGAGAAAATAGGCAGAAATCTCTTTGACCTTGGCCGCAACAACTTCTTACTTGACATGTATCCAAAGTCAAGGAAAACAAAGGCAAAATGAACTACTGGGACCTTCTCAAGATAAAATCTTCTGCACAGTAAAGGAAACAATCAACAAAACTAAAAGGCAACCAATGGAATAGGAGAAGATATTTGCAAATGACATATCAGATTAGTATCCAAAATCTATAAAGAACTGATTAAACTCAACACCCAAAAAACAAATAATCCAGTGAATAAATGGACTAAAGACATGAATAGACACTTTCCCAAAGAAGACATCCAGATGGCTAACAGACACATGAAAAGATGCTCAACATCACTTATAATCAGGGAAATACAAATCAAAATCACAATGAGAAACCACCTCACACCTGCCAGAATGGCTAAAATGAATAAATCATGAGGGGCACCTAGATGGCTCAGCCAGTTAAGCCTCCAACTTCAACTCACGTCATGATACCACGGGTTGTGAGTGTGAGCCCTGCATCAGGCTCTGTGCTGACAGCTTAAAGCCTGGATCCTGCTTCAGATTCTGTTTCTCCCTCTCTCTCTGCCCCTCCTCTACTCTGTCTCTCTGTCTCTCTCAAAATTAAATAAACATTAAAAATAAACAACTCAGGAAACAGCAGTTGTCAGAAAGGATGTGGATAACAGGGATCCCTTTTACACTTTTGGTAGAAATGCAAACTGGTGCAGCCAGCCACTCTGAAGAACAGTATGGAGGTTCCTCAAAAAATTAAAAATAGAAGTATCCTATGACCCAGCAAATGCATTACTAGGTATTTATCCAAAGGATACAAAACTGCTGATTTGAAGGGCCACATGTACCTCAATGCTATAGCAGCACTATCGACAATAACCAAATTATGGAAAAAGCCCAAATATCCATCAACTGATGAATGGATAAATAAAATGTGGTGTGTGTGTGTGTGTGTGTGTGTGTGTGTGTGTGTATACACACATATATATACACATACACAATGAATACTACTTGGCAGTCAAACAGAATGATATCTTGCCATTTGCAGCAACATGGATAGAACTAGAGTGTATTATGCTAAGTGAAGTCAGTGAGAGAAAGACAAATATATGATTTCGCTCATATGTGTAATTTAAGAAACATAACAAATGAACATAGGGGAGGTGAAGGAAAAATAAGATAAAAATGGAGAGGGAAACAAACCATAAAAAACTTGTGAATACCGAGAACAAACTGAGGGTTGCTGGAGGGGAAGTGGTGGGGGGGAATGGGCTAAATGGGTGTTGGGAATTAGGGAGGGCACTTGTTGGGATGAGCACTGGGTGTTATATGTAATTGATGAATCACTGGGTTCTACTCCTGAAACCAATACTACACCATGTGTTAACTAACTTGAATTTAAATAAGTAAATTTAAAAAAGAAGAAGGAGGAGGAGGAGGGGAAGGAGAAGAGGAAGAAGAAGAAACAACTAGGCGTTTAGAGTTACCTAGCCATTGAAGGTAGAACCTGAGAAGCAACAAAGAGGAAAGGAAGGGGGCCAACCAAAACCCCAAGAAACAAAGTCACTTGCCTACAGTCGCAAGCATTCACTTTCGAATGGCCCCTCTCTGCAAAGAGAGCTTTCATACTATCTTTACTTTCTAATTTATACTCTAATAAACTTTGCCTACTGCTCATTTTATTCTGTGTCCACCTTGTCATTCTTCAAAGCAAAGAGACAAGGAACCCTGGGTATTGAGGTTAAAAAAATCCTGCAACACTGACATCCTCTGGCAATCAGGAAGCTGATATCTTAGCTCAGATACAAACCCTAGCTACTAAATCTTTAGTAGATACAGCAGATTGGGTACATAGGAAGAGAGGCCACCACAGTGCCCAAGTAGCATGGCATACTGCCAGGGATGCTGGATTGCCCTTGAAGTACAATGACTTGTTTAATGGAATAAGAGTGATGAGGGAGTATAAGGCAAGCTGAAGGAAAAGCACAGCTAGCAACTACCACCCCCTCCTCCCCAGTGGGATATGTGTGACATTCCTCAGGCATTTCTGGCTACCCAAGAACAAAAGAAAGGGGAAAACGAATGGTTAACTGATAGAAACCACAGTCATACAGGACATGAATCTCCAACAGTTTGATGAGGTTTTGGAATGATGGGGGGGGGGGGTTGGGGAGTTCAGAGCTGATGGCCAAGAAAAACTTCTTGGAGACATCTTTGGTACAAAATGGTGATTTCATTAAAGCACAGGGACAGGACCTGTGGGCAGAAAGAGCTGCAGTGGGATTGTGAAGAGTGACTGGTTATATACTATGGAGTTGGGACAGGTAAAGTCAAGAGGAAGTTTCCAAAGAGATTTTCATATGCTAAAGAAGACTCACAGGATACTGGAGACCTAGCTATTGTCAAGCTAATGTTGTTTTTCCTTCTAGCAAAGCACTAACATTAAGACAGTAGGGAGTTCCTGGAGAACTGTTATACTCTGCCTGCCTCAAGTATTTATCAATGGGCTGCAGGTTATAAGGGAATTTAATTTTACCTACCATTTCCTTCTTGCCTTTGTTCCCTACATCACTATGTAGGGGAGGGTGATATTAGGGGTTCCAGGAAACTGAGTTTATAGATTTCTAGAGATTAAGCTAATGATAAGATTGCCTTTTGCTTATAATTTACTAAGATATTTGTAAACTGATGGAGACTCATGTCCTACATGACTGTGATCTCTATCAGTTAACCATTTGTTTTCCCCTTTCCTTTGTTCTTGAGCATCTAGGAGTGCCTGAGGAATATCACACATATCCCACATGGGGCATGGGGGTGTGTGCTAGCTTGCACTTTGCCCTCAGCTTGCCTTATGCTCCCTCACCAAGTTTACATATTCTTAGTAAATTACAAGAAAAAAGGCAATCTTAATAGTCTAACCTCCAGAAACCTAAAAACTCAGTTTCCTGGATTCCCAACATCACCTTCCCCTCCATAGTGATGTAGGGAACAAATACAAGAAGGAAATGATAGATAAAATTAAATTTCTCTATAACCTGTAGCCCACTGACAAATACCTGAGACAATACAGAGTATAACATTTGTCTAGGAACCATCTCCCACCTCATCTTAATGTAATGCCTTACTAGAGGAAAACAACCTTAGCTTGACAACAGTAAGGCCTCCAGTTTCTTATGAGCCCTCTTTAGCATATGAAAGTCCTTCTGTAGGCCTCCCTTTTGCCTTTACCTGCCCCAACTCCATAGTATATAATCAGTCACCCCTCATACTTATAATGCAGCTCTTTACACCCATGGGTCCTGTCCCTGTGCTTTAATAAAATCACCTTTTTGCACCAAAGACATCTTAAGAATTCTTTCTTGGCCATCAGCTCTGGACACCCACCAATCCCAAACTCCATCAACAGCACTTCTTGTGTGTTCTAAACAATACCCAAGGCAACTGCTAATAGAATCTGGGGCTATCCATTGGAGTTCCCAGCTGATGAGGGATTGGCAAATTGATTATATTGATCCTTTCCCTCTGAGTGAGGGTTCTAAGTATTTCTAGGTTTGTGTAAACACTGCATCACAACCTAATCCATGTTTTTCCCTGCTGCCGTGCAAACCAGGCTGCCATTATTAGGGATTAGAGAACCTAATACCATGTATAGATACCCCCACCAAATAATCATTTAGGGTCACATTTCAAAAGTCATGACATGAAAGACTGGGCAAAAGAACATGACACTGAATGATGTTTTCATCTTCTGTATAATCCACATGTAGTAGGGTTGGTAGAAAGGAAAAATGGGATATTAAAGTAGCAAAGTAAAATGGGATAGTAAAGCAAAACCATCTTTGTCAGGTGGACTAAAGTACTGTTGAAGGCTTTAATACATTTAAATAACCTACCAGTGGAGCCTCCATTATTTGAATATTCATTCTAGTTATCCTCCATCTGAACTGCCTTTGCATGACCATAAATAAGCTGCCAGTTAATGACCTTGGAGATACCCCCATATCTACCTTTGCAGAAGGGTTCCTATGAGCTCCTCCCAGACTTGAAAGACTCAGAGATTTCTCCTAAACTGCTATTTCTTAAACATCCAAGGAAAAACTAAAATTAAAAAAAAATCCAACATAGGTGGATGGATATGTCAATCCTTCAACATCCAGCCTACAACTCAATGCTTTGAGGAATTTAAAGTAACAGTCCTTATCTTACAAATCTTTATTAAACTAGGAATGCAGATCTAGAGGTAATTAAAAGTTCACCTACTCCTTTACCAATCCTAAAACTTCTGTTTATCTCAAATGGCTTGTAAATTATTGACCTTTGTAAACCAAATACTTCTCTTTTTTTAATTTTTTTTTTAATGTTTGTCTTTGAGAGACTGAGAGAGAGACAGAGCTTGAGCAGGGGAGGGGCAGAGAGAAAGGGAGACACAGAATCTGAACTGTCAGCACAGAGCCCAACATAGGGCTCAAACCCATGAACCATGAGATCATGACCTGAGCTGATGTCGGATGCTTAACTGACTGAGCCACTCAGGCACCCCTGTAAACCAAATCCTTGTTGAAGAAACTTGCATTCTTTCTCTGTTTCCTAAAGTTATAAATCTTACCATGTTTTTGAAATGTAAACACAGCCTACAATCTCCTGAGACTAAGGATTTAAAAAAAGAAAGACTTTTTCAATTATTAACTGCTAGAAGGGCTTACCTGCCCAAACTCTGGACTTTATCCTCCTTAAGATTTCTTACAGGCAAAAATACAAATCTATGAAATCTTCTCCACAGTAATTAATAACCAGAAGCTCTCTGCATCTGTCTGTATGTTTGTATATGTCTACTGTGAATATATGGCATTTTCTACCTTTGTAATAGAGTTCTATTTAATTGGCTTAAAGAAAATTAAGTGCTTATATATAAATTTAGTACTCATAAAATTTCTCAAAAATAAAATAATCTAAGAAAATAATCTAAAAGAAACATAATCTAAAGGGATTTCAGGTTCACACGATATGGTATTAAAGCTTATTTAAGTCTGTTGGATTAATTAAAATTGATATGTCTTTAGAGTTATCAACATTAAATATAAAAGTTTTATTCTACATAAATTTACTAAAATAAGCTCATGTTATCCCTGTTACAAAATTTGCCACCAATAATTTGACATAATAAAACCTCTACTTGAAAATAGTTTCTAAAATCTTTTTGGTAACCTAAAACGTTAAGTAAGTTTGTTAAGTGATGCATTAAGTTAAATTCATTGAGGCGTGCCTGGGTGGCTCAGTTGGTTAAGCGTCCGACTTCAGCTCAGGTCATGATCTTGGGGTTCATGGTTTTGAGCCCAGCGTTGGGCTCTGCGCTGACAGTTCAGGGTCTGTGTGCTTTATTGAAAGATTGTAGTGTAAAAAAAAATATGTAGAAATTATGAAATACAGTAAAGGCTTGGATTGAAAATAACATTTTCTGCAAGATTAACAAACATTTCTAACAAATTTTCACCTGATAAACGAGGAACGTGTTGCAATATGAGTAAGTAGTACGTGACACCATCCCCTCACTCTGAATCTAAAGGTGTCCTCAGGTCTAAAATGAGTCTCTTGTAGACAGCAAATAGATGGGTCTTGTTTTTTTATCCATTCTGATACCCTATGTCTTTTGGTTGGCGCATTTAATCCGTTTACATTCAGTGTTATTATAGAAAGATACGGGTTTAGAGTCATTGTGATGTCTGTATGTTTTATGCTTGTAGTGATGTCTCTGGTACTTTGTCTCACAGGGTCCCCCTTAGGATCTCTTGTAGGGCTGGTTTAGTGGTGACAAATTCCTTCAGTTTTTGTTTGTTTGGGAAGACCTTTATCTCTCCTTCTATTCTAAATGACAGACTTGCTGGATAAAGGATTCTCGGCTGCATATTTTTTTTTTTTGCTGTCTAGCACCCTGAAAATCTCGTGCCAATTCTTTCTGGCCTGCCAAGTTTCAAAAGAGAGATCAGTCACGAGTCTTATAGGTCTCCCTTTATATGTGAGGGCACGTTTACCCCTTGCTGCTTTCAGAATTTTCTCTTTATCCTTGTATTTTGCCAGTTTCACTATGATATGTCGTGCAGAAGATCGATTCAAGTTACGTCTGAAGGGAGTTCTCTGTGCCTCTTGGATTTCAATGCCTTTTTCCTTCCCCAGTTCAGGGAAGTTCTCAGCTATTATTTCTTCAAGTACCCCTTCAGCACCTTTCCCTCTCTCTTCCTCCTCTGGAATACCAATTATGCGTATATTATTTCTTTTTAGTGTATCACTTAGTTCTCTAATTTTCCCCTCATACTCCTGGATTTTTTTATCTCTCTTTTTCTCAGCTTCCTCTTTTTCCATAACTTTATCTTCTAGTTCACCTATTCTCTCCTCTGCCTCTTCCATCCGAGCCGTGGTGGTTTGCATTTTGTTTTGCATTTCCTTTAAAGCGTTTTTCAGCTCCTCGTGACTGTTCCTTAGTCCCTTGATCTCTGTAGCAAGAGATTCTCTGCTGTCCTGTATACTGTTTTCCAGCCCAGCGATTAATTTTATGACTATTATTCTAAATTCACTTTCTGTTATATTATTTAAATCCTTTTTGATCAGCTCATTAGCTGTTGTTATTTCCTGGAGATTCTTCTGAGGGGAATTCTTCCGCTTGGTCATTTTGGATAGTCCCTGGTGTGGTGAGGACCTGCAGGGCACTTCCCCTGTGCTGTGGTGTATAACTGGAGTTGGTGGGTGGGGCAGCAGTCCGACCTGATGTCTGCCCCCAGCCCACCGCTGGGGCCACAGTCAGACTGGTGTGTGCCTTCTCTTCCCCTCTCCTAGGGGTGGGATTCACTGTGGGGTGGCGTGGCCCGTCTGGGCTACTTGCACACTGCCAGGCTTGTGATGCTGGGGATCTGGCGTATTAGCTGGGGTGGGAAGGCAAGGTGCACGGCGGGAGGGGGGGCAGGCTTAGCTCGCTTCTCCTTAGGTGATCCACTTCAGGAGGGGCCCTGTGGCAGCCGGAGGGAGTCAGATCCGCTGCCGGAGGTTTGGCTCCGCAGAAGCACAGAGTTGGGTGTTTGCTCGGACGAGCAATTTCCCTGGCCGGAACCGGTTCCCTTTGGGATTTTGGCTGGGGGATGGGCGGGGGAGATGGCGCTGGCGAGCGCCTTTGTTCCCCGCCAAACTGAGCTCTGTCGTCCGGGGGCTCCGCAGCTCACCCTCCCTTTGTCCTCCAGCCTTCCCGCTTTCTGAGCAGAGCTGTTAACTTATGACCTCCCAGACGCTAAGTTGCGCTTGCTGTTGGAACACAGTCCATCAGGCCCCTCCGCTTTTGCAAGCCGGACTCGAGGGCTCTGCTTGGCTGGTGAGCCGCCCCTCCGCCCCGGCTCCCTCCCGTCAGTCCGTGGAGCGCGCACCGCCTCGCCGCCCTTCCTACCCTCTTCCGTGGGCCTCTCGTCTGCACTTGGGTCCGGTGACTCCATTCTGCTAATCCTCTGGCGGTTTTCTGGGTTATTTAGGCAGGTGTAGGTGGAATCTAAGTGATCAGCAGGACGCGCGGTGAGCCCAGCGTCCTCCTAAGCCGCCATCTTCCTGCGCCTCCTCCAGTAGTACGTGACACCAAATGTCACATGATCACAACTGAGACAATGGTTCTTGAAATTCACTTTGATATACAAGTGCTTTGGATTACAAGCATATTTCCAGGATGAACTGTGCTGACAAACCAACGTTTTACTATACACTGATAGATTTGCCAAACTAAAGAATGCGGGTGTAACACACAGTTAACAATTGCTTATTACTTAGTTTTCTCTAGAATTTAAAGTTTCTGAGGGTTAAAAAACTCTATATGTGGTTAAAGCTACTAAAAATAATAATGAAACTCCCTATAACAAAAAAGTAGGATATGTGATTTCAGTAAAAGAAGGTATGAGGAATGAAATACTTTTTGGTTGTAAGGGGGAAAAAAGAAAGTATTTTACATAAAGTGAGGCTACTTATTAGAAGGAAGTAAAATATAGTACAAAATCTAATGTAAAAAAAAAAGGAGGTATTGAAAAGAAACCTTTAAAAAGGAATTTAATGTATGGTCAGACCTGTCTGTGATTGGGATAAATTTCATTAAGTAAATAAGATTTCATATCAAAAGTACACTTTTGCAAAATTAAAATTTGGTTTTCTCTCTGTTAAAAGAACAAAGCTCTCTTAGATTATTGGCCTACTTTAACAGGACATTGTAACTAAAGGTGGGTTTTTTTTTTCTTTAATAAAATCTGCCCGAAAAAACAAAGATTCTGTGTTTTCTCTTCATCAGGTCTATAATTACTTCAAAAAACTGTGTCTTCTTAATATTGAAAGAGCTAAGTTTTACTCACAAATATGTAACTTTCTGTATTTGTCTTTAAAAAAGTTTAAACTCATTTTGGTTACATAGTAATTATGTATCATAATGATATGTGATCCTATTTAATCAAATGTTTAAATCATATGATATGTTTTAAAGTTTTTATTTAAATTCCAGTTAGTTGACATGCAGTATTAGTTGTATGTGTATAATATAGTGATTCAACACTTCCAAATATCACCCAGTGCTCATCACAAGTACACTCCTTAATCCCCATCACCTATTTTACCCATCCACCCACCTACCTCCCTACTGGTAACCATCAGTTTGTTGTCTATAGTTAGGACTCTGTTTCTTGGTTTGCCTCTCTCTGTTTCTCCCTTTTGCTCATTTGTTTTGTTTCTTAAATTTCATACATGAGTGAAATTGTATGGTGTTTGTCTTTCTCTAACTGACATATTTTGCTTAACATTATACTCTCTAGCTCCATCTATGTCATTACAAATGGCAAGATTTCATTTTTTGGGTCAAGTAATATTCCATTCTAGATAGATAGATGATAGGTAAATAGATAGATAGATAGATAGATAGATAGAGATAAAGATAGAAATACTTCTTTAACCATTCATCAGTCAATGAACATTTAGACTCTTTCCATAATTTGGCTACTGTAGATAATGCTGCTCTAAGCATTGGGGTACATGTATCCCTCTGAATTAGTATTTTTATATTCTTTGGGTAAGTACCTACTAGTGCAATTGCTGGATCATAGGGTAGTTTTAGTTTTAACTTTTTGAGGAAACTCCATAATATTTTCCAGAGTGGCTGTACCAGTCTGCAGTCCCACCAACAATGCAAGAGGGTTCTAATTTAGCCATTTTGACAGGTGTGAGGTGATATGTCATTGTAGTTTTTATTTGCATGTCCCTAATGATCAGTGATATTGAACATATTTTCATGTATCTGTTGGCCACCTGTATGTCTTCTTTGGAAAAATGTCTATTCATGTCTTCTGCCCATTTTTTAATTGGATTTTCATTTTTGAAGTGTTCAGTTTTATAGGTTCTTTATATATTTTGGATAATAACCCTTTATCAGATATCATTTTCAAATATCTTCTTCCATTTTATAGGTTGCCTTTTAATTTTGTTGATTGTTTTGTTCACTGTGCAGAAGCCTTTTATCTTGATGAAGCCCCAATAGTTCATTTTTGGTTTTTTGTTTCCCATGCTTCAGGAGACATACCTAGAAAGACGTTGCTACAGGTGATGTCAAAAAGTTACTGCCTGTATTCTCTCCTAGAATTTTTGTGGTTTCAAGTCTTACATTCAGGCCTTTAAACCATTTTGAGTTTATTTCTGTGTACTGGGTAAGAAAGTGATCCAGTTTCATTCTTTTGCATGTTGCTGTCCAGTTTTCCCAACACTGTTTGTTGAAAAGACAGTCTTTTCTCCAGAACTGAACCCACAAAAGTATGGCTAACTAATCTTTGACAAAGCAGGAAAGAATATCCAATGGAAAAAAGACAGTCTCTTTAACAAAGGGTGCTGGGAGAACTGGACAGCAACATGCAGAAGAATGAAACTAGACCACTTTCTTACACCATTCACAAAAATAAACTCAAAATGGATGAAGGACCTGAATGTGAGACAGGAAACCATCAAAACCCTAGAGGTGAAAGCAGGAAAAAACCTCTCTGACCTCAGCCGCAGCAATTTCTTGCTTGACACATCCCCAAAGGCAAGGGAATTAAAAGCAGAAATGAACTATTGGGACCTCATGAAGATAAAAAGATTCTGCACTGCAAAGGAAACAATTAACAAAACTGAAAGGCAACCGACAGAATGGGAAAAGATATTTGCAAATGACATATCAGACAAAGGGCTAGTATCCAAAATCTATAAAGAACTCACCAAACTCCACACCCAAAAAACAGATAATCCAGTGAAGAAACGGGCAGAAAACATGAATAGAAACTTCTCTAAAGAAGACATCCAGATGGCCAACAGGCACATGAAAAGATGCTCAATGTCACTCCTCATCAGGGAAATACAAATCAAAACCACACTGAAATATCACCTTACACTAGTCAGAGTGCTTAAAATGAACAAATCAAGAGACTATAGATGCTGGAGAGGATGTGGAGAAATGGGAACCCTCTTGCACTGTTGTTGGGAATGCAAACTGGTTCAGCCACTCTGGAAAACAGTGTGGAGGTTCCTCAAAAAATTAAGAAGAGATCCACCCTATGACCCAGCAATAGCACTGCTAGGAATTTACCCAAGGGATACAGAAGTGCTAATGCATAGGGGCAATTATACCCCAATGTTTATAGCAGCACTTTCAACAAGAACCAAATTATGGAAAGAGCCTCAATGTCCATCAACTGATTAATGGATAAAGAAGTTGTGGTTTATATAGACAATAGAATATTACGTGGCAATGAGAAAGAATGAAATATGGCCTTTTGTAGCAATGTGGATGGAACTGGAGAGTGTTATGCTAAGTGAAATAAGTCATGCAGAGAATGACAAATACCATTTTTTTCACTTTTATGTGGATCCTGAGAAACTTAACAGAAGACTATGGGGTAGGGGGAGGGGGAAAAAAGTTAGAGAGGGAAGGAGGCAAACCGTAAGAGACTCTTAAAAACTGAGAGTAAGCTAAGGGTTGAATGGAACAATATCCGTATAATAGGAATTCCAGAAGAGCAAGAGAGAAAGAAAGGGGCTGAAGGTGTACTTGAACAAATCATAGCTGAGAACTTCCCTGATCTGGGGAAGGAAAAAGGCATTGAAATCCAAGAGGCACAGAGAACTCCCTTCAGATGTAACTTGAATCGATCTTCTGCACGACATATCATAGTGAAACTGGCAAAATACAAGGATAAAGAGAAAATTCTGAAAGCAGCTAGGGATAAACAGATTCTAACCTACAAAGGGAGACCCATAAGACTAGTGGCAGACCTATATACTGAAACTTGGCAGGACAGAAAGGAATGGCAGGAAATCTTCAATGTGATGAACAGGAAAAATGTGCAGCCAAGAATCCTTTATCCAGCAAGTCTGTCCTCCAGAATAGAAGGAGAGATAAAGGTCTTCCCAAACAAAAACTGAAGAAATTCATCACGACTAAACCAGCCCTACAAGCAATCCTAAGGGGGGATTCTGTGAGTGAAATGTTGCAAGGACCACAAAGTACCAGAGACATCACTACAAGCATGAAACCCACAGACATCACAATGACTCTAAACCCATATCTTTCTCTAATAACACTGAATGTGAATGGACTAAATGCTCCAACCAAAAGACATAGGGTATCAGAATGGATAAAAAAACAAGACCCATCTATTAGCTGTCTAAAAGAGAGTCATTTTAGACCTGAGGACACCTTCAGATTGAAAGTCAGGGGAGGAAGAACTATCTATCATGCTACTGGAAGTCAAAAGAAAGCTGGAGTAGCCATACTTATATCAGACAAACTAGATTTTAAATTAAAGGCTGTAACAGATGAAGAAGAGCATTATATAATAATTACAAGGACTATCCATCAGGAAGAGGTAACAATTATAAATGTCTATGTGCTGAATATGGGAGCTCCCAAATATATAAAACAATTAATCACAAACATAAGCAACCTTATTGGTAAGAATGTGGTAATTGCAGGGGACTTTAATACTCCACTTACAACAATGGATAGATCATCTAGACAGAGAATCAATAAAGAAACAAGGGCCCTGAATGATACATTGGATCAGATGGACTTGACAGATATATTTAGAACTCTGCATGCCAAAGCAATAGAATATACTTTCTTCTCGGGTGCACATGGAACATTCTCCAAGATCGATCACATACTGGGTCACAAAACAGCCCTTAATAAGTGTAAAAGAATTGAGATCATACCATGCACACTTTCAGACCACAATGCTATGAAGCTTGAAATCAACCACAGGAAAAAGTCTGGAAACCTTCCAAAAGCATGGAGGCTAAAGAACACCCTACTAAAGAATGAATGGGTCAACCAGGCAATTAGGCAATGAGAATGAATGAAATATGGCCTTTTGTAGCAACATGGATGGAATTGGAGAGTGTTATGCTAAGTGAAATAAGTCATACAGAGAAAGGCAGATATCATATGTTTTCACTCTTATGTGGATGCTGAGAAACTTAATAGAAGACCATGGGGGAAGGGAAGGAAAAAAAAAGAGAGGGAGGGAGCAAAACCATAAGAGACTCTTAAATTGAGAATAAACTGAGGGTTGATGAGGGGTGGGAGGGAAGGGAAAGTGGGTGATGGGCATTGAGGAGGGCACTTGTTGGGATGAGCACTGGGTGTTGTATGGAAAATAATTTGACAGGGGCGCCTGGGTGGCGCAGTCGGTTAAGCGTCCGACTTCAGCCAGGTCACGATCTCGCGGTCCGGGAGTTCGAGCCCTGCGTCAGGTTCTGGGCTGATGGCTCGGAGCCTGGAGCCTGTTTCCGATTCTGTGTCTCCTTCTCTCTCTGCCCCTCCCCCGTTCATGCTCTGTCTCTCTCTGTCCCAAAAATAAATAAACGTTGAAAAAAAAAATTAAAAAAGAAAAAAAAGGAAAAAAAGAAAATAATTTGACAATAAATTTCATATTAAAAAATACAGTATTTTTCCCATTGGATATTCTTTCCTGTTTTCTCAAAGATTAACCATATTGTTGTGGGTTCATTTCTGGGTTTTCTATTCTGTTCCATTGATCTATGTGTCTATTTTTGTGCCAGTACTATTCTGTGTTGATCACTACAGCTTTGTAATGTAACTTGAAGTCCAGAATTGTAATACCTCTAGCTTTACTTTTCTTTTTCAAGTTTGCTTAGGCTATATGGGGTCTTTTATGTTTCCATGCAAATTTTAGGATTATTTGTTCTATCTCTGTGAAATGCTGGTGGTATTTTGATAGGGATTGCATTAAATGCATAGATTGTTTTGAATTGTATAGACATTTAAACAATATTTGTTGTTCCAATCCATGAGCATGGAATATCTTTCCATTTCTTCATGTCATTTTCAATGTCTTTCATCAGTGTTTTATAGCTTTCAGAGTACAAATCCTTCACCTGTTTGGTTAGGTATATTCCTAGGCATCTTATGGTTTTTGGAGCAATTGTAAGTGGAATTCATTCCTTAATTTCTCTTTCTGCTGCTTCATTATTTATAAAAATGTGATAGATTTCCATATGTTGATTTCATATGCTGGTACTTTACTGAATTCATTTATCAGTTGTACCAGATTTTTGTTGGAGTCTTCCAGGTTTTCTACATAGAGTATGATGTCATCTGCAAACAGTGAAAGTTTGACCTCTTTCTTGCTGATTTGGATGCCTTTTATTTCTTCTTGTTGTTTGATTGCTGTGGCTAGGACTTCCAGTACTATGTTAATAAAAGTGGAAAGAATGGACATCCCTGTCTTGTTCCTGACCATAAAGGAAAAGCTCTCAGTTTTTCCCCACTAAGGATGAAATTACCTGTGAGTTTTTATGGTCTTTATTATGTTGAGGGATGTTCCCCTAAACCTCCTTTGTTGAGGGTTTTTATCATGAATGGATATTGTACTTTGTCAAATGCTTTTTCTGTGTCTATTGAAATGGTCATATGGTTCTTATCTTTTCTTTTATTAATGTTATGTATCATGTTGATTGATTTGTGAATGTTGAACCACCTTTGCAACCCAGGAATAAATCCCACTTGATCATGGTGAATTATTTTTTTTAATGTATTGGTTTTTTGTTTTTGTGTTTTTTAATGTAGTGTTGAATTCAGTTTGCTAGTATTTTATTGAGCATTTTTGTATTTGTGCTCATCTGGAATATTGGCTTGTAATTCTCTTTTTTAGTGGTGTGTTTATTTGGTTTTGGTATCAGCTTAATGCTGGCGTCATAGAATGAATTTGGAAGTTTTCCTTTTCTATCTTTTTGTAACAGTTTGAGAAGTATAGGCATTAATTCTTCTTTAAATGTTTGGTAGAATTCACCTATGAAGCCATCTTCTGAACTTTTGTCAGCTGTTTTTTTATTAGTGACTCAATTTCTTTGCTGGTTATCAGTCTGTTCAAATTTTCTATTTCTTCCTGTTTCAGTTTTGGTAGTTTATATGTTTCTAGGAATTTATCCATTTCTTTTTTTTTTTTTCTTTAAACGTTTATTTATTTTTGGGACAGAGAGAGACAGAGCATGAACGGGGGAGGGGCAGAGAGAGAGGGAGACACAGAATCGGAAACAGGCTCCAGGCTCTGAGCCATCAGCCCAGAGCCTGACGCGGGGCTCAAACTCACGGACCGCGAGATCGTGACCTGGCTGAAGTCGGACGCTTAACCGACTGCGCCACCCAGGCGCCCCGGAATTTATCCATTTCTTGTATGTTGTCTAATTTCTTGACATATAGCTTTCATAATATTTTCTTATAATTGTGTTTCTGTGGTATTGCTTGTAAGTTCTCCTCTCACATTTGATTTTATTTATTTGGGTCTTTCTTCTTTTTGATAGATCTGGTAAGAAGTTTATCAATTTTATTAATTTTTCAAAGAACTAGCTCTTGGTTTCATTGATCTGTTGTATTCGTTTTTTTTTTAGTTTCTATATTATTTATTTCTGCATAAATTTTATTATTTCCTTCCTTCTGCTAGCCTTAGACTATATTTGCTGTTCTTTTTCTAGCTCCTTTAGATGTAAGGGTAAGTTACTTAATTTGAGATTTTTCTTGCTTCTTGAGTAGGCCTGTATTACTATATACTTCCCTCTTTGGACTGTTTTGCTGCATCCAAAAGATTTGGACCACTGTGTTTTCATTTAATTTGTTTCCATGCACTTTTTAATTTCTTTGACTTCCTTGTTGACCCATTAATTATTTAGTAGCATGTTATTTAAACTTCTTGTATTCATGGTCTTTCCAGATTTTTTTCTTGTGGTTGACTTCTAGTTCCATAACATTGTGGTCAGAAAAGGTACATGGTATGACTTCTGTCCTTCTGTATTTGTTGAGGCTTGTTTTGTGACCTAATATGTGAAGTATTCTGGAGACTATTCCATGTGCACTTGAAAAGAGTGGGTATTTTGCTGTTTCAGGATGGAATGTTTGTTAAAGCCATCTGTTCCAGTTTGTCATTCAAAGACATTGTTTCCTTATTGATTTTCCTTTTTGACGATCCATCCATTGATGTAAGTAGGGTGTTAAAGTCCCCTACTATTATTGTGTTACTATTTGTTAGTTCCTTTTATTATTGTTTTATGCACGTGGGTGTTTTCATGTTGGATGCATAAATATTTATGATTGTTATATCTTCTTGTGGATTGTTTCCTTTATTATGATATAGTGCCCTTCTTTGTCTCTTGCTACAGTCTTTGCTTTAAAGTCTGTTTTGTTTGGTATAACTATCGCTACTCTGGCCTTCTTTTGACATCCATTTGCATGATAAATGTTTCTCCATCCCCTCACTTTCAATCTGCAGGTGTCTTTAGGTCTAAAACGAGTGTGTTTTAGGCAACATATGGGTGCCTAGATGGCACCAAGATGGGTCTTGTTTTTTTTTTTTTTTTTATTCATTCTAACACTCTATTTCTTTTAATTGGAGTGTTTAATCCACTTACATTCAAATTTATTGCCATTTTATTCCTGTTTTGTCATCGTTTCTGGAGACTTTCTGTTCCTTTCTAGTCTCTCACTTTTTATCTCTCCTTTCCACTCAAAGAGTCCACTTTACTATTTCTTGCAGGGCTGGTTTAGTGGTCATGAACAATGTTCTTTAGTTTTAGTTAGTCTGGGAAACTCTTGATATCTCCTTCTGCTGCCTTGCTGGACAGAGTAGTCTAGGCTGCAGGATTTTTTCCCATTCAACACAATGAATATATCATGCCACTCTCTTCTGCATTGCAAAATTTCTGTTGAGAAATCTCCAGCTATCCTTGTGGGTTTCCATTGTAAGTTAAGGACTTCTTTTGTCTTGCTGCTTTTAGATTCTTCCTTTATCACTATATTTTGTGATTTTAATTACAATATATCTCGGTGTTGGCCTGATTTTGTTTATGATAGAAGTTCTTTGTACCTCCAGGGTCTAAATGTCAGTTTCCTTCCCTTATTAGGAAGGTTTTCAGCTATTATTTCTTCAAATAAATTTTCTGTGCCCTTTTTTCTCTCTCCACTTCTTCTGGGACTCCTGTTATATGAATGTTATTATGTTTAATGGAGTCACTAAGCTCCCTAATTCTACCTTGTGTTGCATAATTCTTCTTTGTCTCTTTTATTTAGTTTTATTACTTTCCATTACTTTGTTGTAGATCACTAATTCATTCCTCTGCTTCTTCTTGCTGTTCATTGCCTCAAACATGTTTCTAATCTCATTTATTGCATTCTTCATCTCTTATTCTTTTTTAACTCTTGTATCTCTGTGATAAGGGTCTCACTTATTTCTTCTATTCTTTTCTTAAGCCCAGTGAGTAGCTTACAATTATTGCTTTGAATTCTTCATCAAAGAATTTATTTTTTAAAAGTTTATTTATTTTTGAGACACAAAGAGAGAGAGAGAGAGAGACAGAATGCAAGCAGGAGAGGGGTAGAAGAAGATGGGGACAAAGGATCCAAAGAAGGCTCTACACCAAAAGCAGCAAGCCTGATGCAGGGCTAGAACTCACAAACCGTAATATAATGACCTGAGCCAAAGTCAGTCACTCAATCAACTGAAGCACCCAGGCATCCCCATCAGAGAATTTAGAACTTTTTTGCTTAGATCTCTGGCCATGACCTTATCTTTTTCTTTCATTTGGGATAAATTCCTCCACCTTCTAATTCTCTGCCTTCTTCTCTGTGTTATAAAGGCCCATTATGTCTACTGCTTCTGAAAGTATTTGCCTTATGAAAAAGAGGTCATGTGGTGTGCAAGGTCTGATATTTCAAGGAGTGTCTCCTGTGTGTCCTGCGTGCATTCTGCTGTTGTGTTTTGGATAGTCTAACCTTTAGGGGCCAGTTTGGTCCCTGGTCTGAGTGTAGTGAGTTTTAACTAGGTGTGCTCTGATCTGCTTGTGACATGAGACTTGTCACTCCACCAGAACAAAGCCCTGCAGAACTTTCTGGTCAGAAGACCAGGTGTGGGCAGGAGTTCGTGCTGATCTTCTGGCAGAGGTACCTGCTGCACTGGGACTGAAGCAAGTATGGCTGAGAAGGGAAGTTCTACTGGAGCACAGGGTGGTGGGGCTTGGTGTAAGCAAGTTAGGCAGCCAGTATGTGTGTGGCATGACTTCTTGTAGGTGGCTCTGTGTTTATGGTGAGGGGTAAGGGAAGGAAATGGTGCTGACCAGTTCCTTAGTTCCTGGAGAGGTGTCTCCACAACCTGCCTCTCAGGGATGCACTCTGAGAAGACCAAATAATCTCCCTATTATGTGCCCCAGGCAATCTTCAGATCACTCTTTCCACACTGTCTGGATCTGGGTAGTCTTCCTTTATTCCAGGATAGCATAGTCCCCTCTAGGCTCTATCCCAGTCAAGCCCCCTGACCTTTAAAACTCCATTCTTTAAGCCCTGCTTATTGCAAGAATTCATGAAGTTCAGCCCCTCTCATTTTCCAAGCCAATAGCTTTGGGCAAATGTTCTCCTTTATGCATTCGTCTGTGTGCTCCTCTCTCTCTCTCTCCCTTCTCCACAACCATGGCTCCCTCCCCTCCATAGCACCCTTGATCCATTTTTCCCCTAAACCCTGTCTCTGTGCTTTCTACCTTCTTCAATGTGTCCTTTTTAATGTCTTTAGTTGTGGAGTTTATTCTTCCAGTCTTCAGGTCTATTTCTAAGGTATTTAGAATGATTTAATAGCTATCTAGTCGTGTTTGCAGGACAAAGCAAGCCTAGTGTCCTCCTCCTCCATCTTCTCCTCTCCAAATCTTTGGATTTTTTTTTACAAACTTGCCAAAATCAATTTCTAAAATAGTATTTAGACCAGTGAATTTTTCCAGAGGGTTCCTCAAACATTTCAAAAGGTTTGTTCTCCTCATAAAAGAGAAATATTAAGTTAATCAGGCTTATTTGGTATGTTAAATTACATGGGAAACATTGTCAAATAAGTGATACAAAACCTTCTTTGATTATATTTATGTAGATATATGTTGTTAAAATCATTGTTCTAGAAATTGTAATAAACTCATAGAAATCTGGGGTGTCCCCCACTATTTTATTATCTTGAAGTATTGTGTATCACAGAAATAACAAAAATTTCCTTGTCAATTGCATTGTAATTAATTCTAAGCAGGATCCATAGCCATGCCATTTTTAAGTCTTTTGTCATTTACAGGCAATTATTGTTTTACTCTGATGCTTGTGCAAGTGTGTTTCATCTTCAGAGGTATTCATGGAAAGAACTTTTGACAAATATGTCTCTGATAATTTTAAGATCATAAAATTGAACTCTGAAAAATTTAAGATCATAATTTTAAGAATTTCTGGAACTAGTGGGAAGGCTGGATGTAAGCAGAACAATAATTAATAACATAAAACTAAATGCACTAAAGAGGATGATTTTAATTTTTATTATTTTTTTGTTTGAAACATTGCCAACTTTTTAAAGTTTTGTTTTTCTAAATTTAAGAAAACATTTCCTCTTAAGCTAACTTATTTACAGCAATTTGATAAAATATACCTTTGTGATAAATTGAAACACTTTTTTTTTCCACCTACCTGATCCCTCCAGAATTTTGGCTCTCAAAAAAGACTAGCCTTGAATCTCCTTGGAAGGGACTATACCACGTATTCTTGACTACCCAGATGCAGTCTAACTTTAGGGACTTTTTCACAGCTAAAAAAGGCTCCACTTGACATTTGGTCCTGTACAAGTGTGGAGATTTCTCAATCAGATTGACTAGTAAGAGAAGTAACTGACATCAAGGTAGATCGGTTCCATCTGAGATATGTGATCAAGCCTTCATATTTTAAGCAGAAAACTTTTCTTCTTCCCTTTCTTTCCTCTATTCTGACAAATGGCCTGGAAAGATAACACCATCATCCATATCTCCTAGGCCATTGCTTAAGGGGTAAACTTTGCCTTTCAGACCGCTGGATTTGTCATCCTATAATAGTGCCACGTTAGTGGAAATGGTTTGTGACATGACAGGGGTTGTTTTTGTGATGGTTATCATTTGTTTGGACCTATTAATGCCTAGATATCTGGCACACAGGAAGACAATGCCTCTTAGGTTACGTAACTGTGCCTCTAACTTTTCACAAGCAAACTAAGACATCTCATTGGTCAATTCCTGGATTTACATAATCAAATTAGAAGAAATCTACCAAGAGGCATTCATAACTCAAGATTTGCTTCCTTTCCTTACTCCTGGTCAAGAGTAAATGCAAATGAGAATATGATCAGAAACCTCCTACAGAATCCATTGCTATCACAATGGCTGTCCAAAAAGATCCTTGGATTCTCTGACCTAAGTTGTTCTTGATAATGATTATCTTTTAGCTGGGCAAAGTGGTGTCTGTGCTATAGCCAACACCACATGCTGCACCTAAATTAACACTTCTGGGGGAAGTTGAAACTCAATTACATAAGATCAAACAAGCCACTTGCCTTAAAAAAATGGCTCCTTTCATGGGGTCTTTCTTTGACTTATTTGAGTTTTATTGGTTTGGGTCTTGGGAAACAGGTTTCTAGAGTGTACTCAAAATCTTGGAAATTATCCTGCTTACAATAATTAAAATAATATTGCTGGTGTGCTATATTGTCTCAAAAGCTTTAAATGATGCTCACAGGTGCCACAAACAGATGATTCCCTTAGAGAATGAAACATCAAAAAAGGAATGAAAAGGACCACTGACTCAAAAATTATGGAAATAAAGTTGTAACTTGTGAATATCACAGAGATTAAACAAAAATGCCATGACCTGTGAATACCACCAATGGATCAACAAAAGCTGCAAGGACTACAGAACAGTAGCTGAAAGTGGTGCTAATGCCTTAAATTTTGATTACATCTCTCAGTTAAACTGAGTCATATCAAAAGGGAGAATTGTCAAAAAGAAAAAACACAAACACATAATGGAGTCACTTCTGATAAGGCCCCATGTTAGTAAATCAAGATTTAATACCTAACCTAACTGCAGTTTCAATGCCCTCAGGAATGTAACCTTAAACTAGTCAAACTGGAATTTCCTGGAGACAATACCCTGGGAGACTCTTCCCTCTTAAGGACTGACCTTAAACAATGCACTCCTTGCTAATAATTTTTTTAATGCCCTCTCTCTCTACCTTAAAAATCTTTCCCTTTCTGCAGCTCAGTGAAACTCCCCTCTACTTGCTAGATGGGATGCTACCCAATTCATGAATCACATAATAAAGCCAATTATATCCTTGAATATAATTGGTTGAAAAATTTTTAACAAGTGAGTATGGCTTGCAGGTGTGTGTGTGTGTGTGTGTGTGTGTGTGTGTGTGTGTGTTTAATTTAAGCTAGTTGTCAATATGTAAAAATCAGGAGATGTCCCATAAACTCCCAATCTCTAGCACACAGGGCCAAGATTCCAATGTGGACACAGTCTTCAGAGTTCCATAACTGTACACTGCCCTTGCGACACTGAAGTTGTTAAGTCTAATAGAATATATGACTCCTACCTCAGAGTGTGTGGTTGGAATGCAAAAATCCTATCTAAAAGGATAAAACTTGGGGTGCCTGGGTGGCTCAGTCAGTTAAGCAGCCGACTTCGGCTCAGGTCATGATCTCACGGTTCGTGAGTTCAAGCCCCGCTTCAGGCTCTGTGCTGACAGCTCAGAGCCTGGAGCCTGTTTCAGAATCTGTGTCTCCCTCTCTCTGACCCTCCCCTGTTCATGCTCTGTCTCCCCCTGTCTCAAAAATAAATAAAACGTTAAAAAAAATTTTTTTAATAAAAAATATAAAAGGATAAAACTCTAATAGGACCAATGAAAGAAAACTCTGTGCAGGAAACTGTTTTGGAGCAAGTGGGTATTTGACACTGCTGTCAGTCCCCCGGAAGTACCCCCTACTCAGCTGTCTTCCTGTAGCAACATTTCCCACCCTGGGCTCCCTAGGCACCTCCTGTCCTCAGGTTTCCAGGACCTCTAGGCATATGTGAACAAGCACCCCCTCATTACTGCAGGCCATCTATCTTCCTGGAGCTAGCAGTGTCCCACATTGCACTCTTGATGTGAAAAAGAGAAAGCAATTTGAGTCGGAATGCTCATGGCCCTGTGCCAGGAGAATACTCAGAGCCTCTGTGAGAGTCAGATCTCCCAAGTGTCTCTCATCAGTGAACTTACCAAGCTCAGGATGGCAAGGCTCAGGGGTTCCTGTGAGATCTGGCTTCAGGGGAACAGGAAAATTTAGGGGGGAGGGATGGAATTTGGCACCCTGTGAGTCCCTGGGAAGTGTCCCCAAATCTCTGTTCAATTCCCACAAGTCCCAGACCTGAGACCCATGTCAGGCTGCCTGAATGCTGAGTTACAGTGACTCACACATGCACATTTTCTCCCACACACCTGCCCACAGGCAGCAAGCCCTCTTAGTCTGTTGGATGTTTTGGTCCACCCAGCAATCCCCCTGAAGCAGCATTTCTCTACACTGCTGCACTCAAGAGAAGGTTTAAATAAATGATGATTACTGTTGTGTATTGGTTTGATATGATTTCAAGTCAATTTGTTTATGACTTAAGTGAATTTGCTTTAATCCAATTGTTTATAAAAGACAAAAACAAGAGAATTGTTTTGATTTAAGAATGAAGTAAATTGTGTCAGAATGTCATCAATCTCACCTGTTCTCACCAAAAAGAGAACAGTAGCTCAGTAGCTCAGCTGCTGAGTGTCCCTGCCATGACTTATTATATATATATATATATATATATATATATATGAAGAAGCAACCATGGTAAGGGGAGATTTAGACTATACTGAGAATTGGAGGACTATCCTACTGCTCAGGTCTGGGCAAGGTAATTCTTTTGTGACCCAAAATAGTTCTCCAAAGACCTTGGAGCATTAGCTCCTGCCATAGTAAAGGTGACTTTTTTTATGGTAAGTGGCAAGCCATGCAGCAGCTCTGTATCACCTTGCCTGTCAGCCCTGGTACCATCATTCGCTAGCAACGTGCTCTAGCAACAAGAAACTTTTACTTTTGTGCTGGCAACTAGTGGTCAGCTCTACGTGGCTAAGCCATTTCTCAAAACGACTATAAAGGTACACCTCAACTAAATTTGGACTTTATTCCTTTCATTCTACCTTGACTGGAACAATAGTGTGATTAAAATATCATTGATTTGAAGTATGTTATTTCTTTGTTGGCCTATTAGGGGACATTATCCTGTATGTTATGGCTTGCGAAATTCCCACAACAAACCTGTGTTAATAAATTGCTGGCGAAGACAACTCAGTCTCTGAGCATTAACGTGCTTCCCAAAACAGAACATTGTTTCAGGCATAGTCAGAAACTCAACCCAAAGTAACAATCATTAAAACTGGTTGCTGCTGTGGGATATATCATACTTCATGCCAAATTTGACATACAGGTTAATAAATTATGCTAAATTTATAACTAACCAAAATGTTATAAAGTCCATTACTAGAATGAGAAACTTAAATTTAATATACTACTAGGTATTTATGGCAACCTCCTGACATTATAAACAGCTTGTGAATGGACCATTGATAGAGCTGTTATAGTTTGGATGCTAACATTGACCACAGTAATTATCTTAATAATGCTTTGACATATTATAAGCCAGTTGGAATGCTCTATTAAGCATCCTTATAATAAAACATATTTTTGAGGCTCTTGGGTGGCTCAGTTGGCTAAGCATCTGACTTCAGCTCACATCGTGATCTCAAGGTTCATGGGTTTGAGCCCTGTGACAAGCTCTTTGCTGACAGCTTACAGCCTGGAGCCTACTTCGGATTCTGTGTCTCCCTCTGTCTCTGTCCGTCCCCCGCTTGCACTCTGTCTCTTTCTGTCTCAAAAATAAATATAAACATTAAAATAAATAAATAAACATTTAAAATTTGTTTAATAAAATAAAATAAATAAATAAAACATTTTTAACACTGTTGTGAAAGGCAAGAGAACAATAGCAAACATGCCTCACTCACTTAACTGAATCAAAATTACTGAAGAGGTGATTTAGGGTAGAAAGATTATATATTAACTTCTGAGGAAACCTGGAGACATATCTTAGATTTAGTTTGGACAAAACTTAAAATTAAAGAAACTCCAGATGTTGGCCTGATCACTCAACCCAATGAGTTATATCCCATATTAAAAAGAAAAAAATATGTAGTAAATTCCAGAGCTCTTATTAGGAACATTAAGTAACATAGATGCCAAAAGGCAGGAAGGAAAAGTGCTAGCACAAAAAATAATCTCCAAAGTGGACAAAACCCAGACCCTTTTGCTCATAAGGACACCATTTCACACCCTGAAGATGATTATTTTAATCTTTTTGACCCTGGTAATTTTAATCTACTAGAAGCTAGGTCCATGAAAATAGGCAAAACTACAGCAAATGATAATATGAAACCACTCAGAGTTACTAAACAAAGAACTTGTACTATACAAGAAATGACAAAAATTAGAATGGAATTTCAACAAATTGATTTCAACATAGAAACCCAGTGGCTATTACATTTATGGTCCAGAGGAGGACATACTTGATCTTCACAGGAGTAGAGGTTGTGCAACATGGACCCATTACTACTGATGCCAAATTTTATCAGCACCTTAGAGCAATTGGAGAAAATCTTAACATACACAGATCTTTATTCAACTGAGTAGTTGTAACCTGGAGATTAAGGTGTCCTATACCTAATATATTATCCCTTAAAACATCTCTATGGAAAATAGCAGGGAAGCTACTGATGAAATTAGGACTATTGACTATGATTTATGATGGGGATAGGTACCCTCATCACTACATGTGGAAGCAACAGAAAAAATTTAAAAGATCATCCTAAGATCTTCACCCCATGGGACAGAACAGCACTATTTACAAGCACCAGAAACACAGAAGACCTTATTGACTTAATTAGAACATCTGAGGAACTAAGCCAACATAAAAACTATAGCTTTAAAAAAAAAAAAAAACTATAGCTTTAACACTAATGTATATAGACAAAACAGGCTTACACCTAATCCAAATAAACCCAATAAAAATATATTATCTAGATCTAAATCTATAAGGCCCCTTTGGTCACATAAACCATTTAGACCACCACCCTTTAATCCAAATTATCAAAATAGAAACCTAATTAGAAACCCCAGAAACTACTTACAGTGGTAAAGAAATAGAAATAACCAATCTGAGAGGAAACACACTTACAGAAAATAAACCCACATATAGACACACCAACTCATTTACTGTAAATATTAACCCCTTTATAAATCCAACCCCATTAATAAAAAAGGCAATGATAGGCGAAGTAGAGGAAAGCCCCATAAGCCATATAGGGACTCAGCATTATCCGTCTTGGCACAAACCAGAGACAATTGCCCATAAGTTAGAATGGCCATATCAATTAAAAAAAAAACTTTTATAAATAAAAATACTACATATACTACTATGTTGTCAGATACAATGTCCCAAATAACAATGATACAAGAATATACTACTAGTTCAATTTAGAAGAAGCCCAAAAAGTAGTAGGTGTTTGAATATGGCAAACAGCACATACCATATATGGGGATAATATTAAAATAACTACAAAGAGCCAGATATTTAAAAGGACAGAGGCTCAAGAGATAACCTTTATTTATTTGAAAAATGCTTCAGAACTTGAGTTTCTATACTCAAAAGGGTTTCAAACATGGTCACTGTGAACTAAAACACCACAGGACACCAAATTTTACCCACTGAGTTTTGGACTAAGAAATTTCATGTTCTGAGAATAGACATCAACCAGCTGAAAGGCTTGTCTGGGCACTCTAGGATGCCCTACAAAATACAGAGCCATTAACAGAAAATAAGTCAATTATAATTAAATTCCAACAGCCTATTTTGGAATGTGTAAAATATACTGCTGACAAACAGAGGGGAACTAGTCCTGACTATAAAGCCCTAACATGAAAATAGTACATTTCCAAGTGGGATATAGGAATGGACAGTCAGCCCTCTGCATTAACTGAGAAAATTTCAGCAATGCCAATAGTGGATTTGTCAGAATTTACAATGGATGAGCCTATCTGAGCTCAAGTTGGGCAATGGGAATCATCCTAGTCCACAGCACTCAAAAATCCATTGTTTACACATGGATCAACCTCCATGACATCAGCCAGAATATGCAACCTGGTTGCAGCCTTGAGGACTAATGATGGTCTGACCCTGACAGCATCAGTCTCAGGAGAATCAGCACAATATGCTGAACCTAAAGCCATAAAATTGGTGATTGGGCAATCTGTTAAGGAAAATCAGAGTGAGGTATATCTTTTCTCAGACTCATGGACAGTAGTTAATGGAATAGCTCTTTGGTCAGGAACATTGTGGAAAAATTACTGGAAAATAGGGAATAAGGACATACAGTGAAAGGACATGTGGCAGGAAATAGCACTGGCTGACATCTCCATAATCTGTTTCTGTACATCAGAAGGATAACTCTGAAGTAACTAAACTTAGTAACCAGGCAGAAAACTCACTAAGAAAACCAATGAACCAAGCATATCTAAAATTTACCTTAAAAACAGTAATTCATGGAAAAGGAAGAAACCAATTTGAAATATAACCTTATATAAACACGGACAATAAAATATAAAACCTGAATAAACAAATATGCCAATTGATAGGATCATTGCACAGGCACATCACCAAACAGGTCATGCTGGCATACACAGCACTAAAGCATGGTTAAAGAAACACATATATACCTACCAAATGCCTCCAATTTCAAATTAAGAGATGTGAGAGTTGCTAAAAGCTTAAAGCTTGGAGGTTATTAATGAATACTTCAGATAAGGTCAAAGCTGACAGAAGTGTCCAAATTACACAAATTGTTTATATAAGATCCCTGCCTATATCAAAGAATAAACTATATGCATGCATCATTGTAGATACATGGTCAGGAATAGGATTATGCTAACTTTGCAGGAAAAAGTACATATATATGTTCACCATCAGAGCATTAGATATCTGGATTCCTTGCTATGGTATCCCAACCATGATTAAATGAGATAGGGGAACCCACTTTACAAGAAAGCTAATACAAGAATGGGTCAAAGAACAGGGCATAATGCGGAAATTCTACTTACCCTATAACCTAATGCCTCTGGATCAACTGAAACGTATAATAGCTTGCTTAAGCAAAAGCTTAGGTTGCTTACTAACAATCTAGATATGAAAACTATAACTAAAGCAATCTGGGAGACAAAGAGATCTCCAAACCATGGATACTCCAAAGATGTGAAAACTCATGTTGAATTAATACTGTAGGTCCTTACATAAATAAGAATTAGCACTGACAACACCTCAGACTCTAAATTAAAAGTATTACTTTAAAAACATAATGGTATATACATGGTACATAATGGTTGCTATATATATATAGCAGTGGCTATAGTTGCTAACTGCCACTAATATAACCTATCAGGTTACCAAAGGAAAAGGCATATTACATCAAATTAAGGAAAGTAATATAATGCCGCTATGAAAAGTTCAGGCATGGGGCACCTGGGTGTCTCAGTTGGTTGAGCCTCTGACTTCAGCTCAGGTCATGATTTCACAGTTCGTGAGTTTGGGCCTCGCATTGGGGTCTGTGCTGAGAGCTGAGAGCCTGGAGCCTGCTTTGAGTTCTGTGTCTCCCTCTCTCTCTGCCCCTCCCCTGCTCACTCTCTGTCTCTCTCAAAAATAAATAAACTTTAAAAAATAAAAACAGGGGCGCCTGGGTGGCGCAGTCGGTTAAGCGTCCGACTTCAGCCAGGTCACGATCTCGCGGTCCGTGAGTTCGAGCCCCGTGTCGGGCTCTGGGCTGATGGCTCGGAGCCTGGAGCCTGTTTCCGATTCTGTGTCTCCCTCTCTCTCTGCCCCTCGCCCGTTCATGCTCTGTCTCTCTCTGTCCCAAAAATAAATAAACGTTGAAAAAAAAAAATTTAAAAAAAAAAAAATAAATAAAAACAAAAAAAATTGGAAAACAAATTCAGGCATGAAGAACACCATCTTTTATTATATCAACACTAGATGCCTAATATTTAGCCTAGCATGATGCAGGATGATTACCCTTGGGGCAATATTGGCAGTAATGGCCATAACAACTATAGATTTCCTTGAGCGGCAAGAATTAGAAATGTATAGGAGACTATCTTTATTTTGCAGACATGAATCCACTATGCATCCTGAACTCTACAAACATTGCTAAATGGGTCATTGTGGCAAGGTGTCTACTGCCCATACTATTTTGTTTATTACTCAGTATTGGGTACATATTCATTGCTGCTATGGATCAAACAGTTCCAACAACAGTTGTGCTGCCATTCCAAATTGGAACACCACCTTGTGGTCCAGATAAAACTTCACTGTCTGTGACATCCTCTATTTCCTTTATGGATCACCATCTTGGTCACCTTAATGCAACTGAGTTCTCACCAGCATCACCAGCATCACTAATCCCAACCTCTTCACCCCACCACTTGCCATAATCACCACTTACTAGCTTGGAAACCTTTAATCAATGGAGAAACTGAATATTTAGGGAAGCTGATGAAGTAGCAGAAATATCAACTTCAATCTCCTCACGAGAATCAATGTGGATCTTGATGCCCCCTGTTGGACTCCAACTCAGGGGACAAACAATGGCTTGACCTACTAATTGACTCTTTGTATTTTAACTCAGTGTATATACCAAGTCAACCAAGTTCTGTATCTTATTCCTTACCTCTGCCTTGGCTTACTGAATTAAGTGCATCATTAGACACATGGCAGAAACTATGTGAGGACAACCCAGATCTGATTCCTGATCTAGTAAGTGTTTTAGCACACTATTGCAGTAAGGCAGCTGCAGAACATACAGACTTGGACAGCCAAGACATTATGCAAACCTCATGGTCACTCATATACTAGGGCAATTTGCTGTTCTTGTTTTTTTAGAATCTGAAGACTAGTTATTCATCCATTTGGTATCCCCAGATGCTGTGTGTTGCTTAAATTGCTAATTATCCTATGTTTAATAGGAAAAAGCCTACATGCCCCCATACATACTTTATCTGTAACTGAAACATCTCAAGTTAACCCTGTCAGCAATACCACTTGTGCCTACCCAGCAGATCAAGATATTATGCAATATAAAGGCAAATGTCTGGCTTTAGCAAAAGACCAAGTATGACTGCAAGAAATTGCAAAATTGCCTGCATACACACATACTAATAAGGATATATTAGGAAAGATACTTGAAAGATAAGTGTAAAACCATCAATTTATTTTTTTAATATGAAATTTATTGTCAAATTGGTTTCCATACAACACCCAGTGCTCATCCCAACAGGTGCCCTCCTCAATGTCCATGACCCACTTTCCCCTCCCTCCCACCCCCCCAACAACCCTCAGTTTAGTCTCAGTTTTTAAGAGTCTCTTATGGTTTGGCTCCCTCCCTCTTTTTTTTTCCTTCCCCTCCCCCATGGTCTTCTGTTAAGTTTCTCAGGATCCACATAAGAGTGAAAACATATGGTATCTGTCTTTCTCTGTATGATTTATTTCACTTAACATAACACTCTCCAGTTCCATCCACATTGCTATAAAAGGCCATATTTCATTCTTTCTCATTGCCACGTAGTATTCCATTGTGTATATAAACCACAATTTCTTTATCTATTCATCAGTTTATGGACATTTAGGCTCTTTCCATAATTTGGCTATTGTTGAGAGTGCTGCTATAAACATTGGGGTACAAGTGCCCCTATGCATCAGTACTCCTGTATCCCTTGGGTAAATTCCTAGCAGTGTTACTCCTGGGTCATAGGGTAGGTCTATTTTTAATTTTTTTGAGGAACCTCCACACTGTTTTCCAGAGCGGCTGCACCAGTTTGCATTCCCACCAACAGTGCAAGAGGCCTCCCATTTCTCCACATCCTCTCCAGAATCTATAGTCTCCTGTTTTGTTCATTTAGCCACTCTGACTGGCGTGAGGTGATATCTGAGTGTGGTTTTGATTTGTATTTCCCTGATGAGGAGCAACGTTGAGCATCTTTTCATGTGCCTGTTGGCCATCTGGATGTCTTCTTTAGAGAAGTGTCTATTCATGTAAAACCATCAATTTAATATCCCATGCCCTGAAAGAATTAAACATGCAATAAGAAGAAATTTTCATCTACCACATTGGTGGAATATGACCAGACCTACTAGATATATACAAATGAGACATTACATGTGCTTTCTACACACCAACCCAAAAGATGCATTTGTAGAAAAGCAGCGATGTTTCACCCTTGCAGGATGCTCATTTTCTTAGCAGGCAGTACCAAAACTGGTAATGCTAATGACACATAGAGAAGCACATTCATTAGACATATGATTGGTAGTTAGAAACATCACACAAAGGATGATATCACTTAGCTACCTGGCAGTGGATATCTGCATCGCATAAGAAGGGGAACCATGATGATGATGATGATGATGATGATGACTTTTATGACAATGATGAAAATTATGGTGACAATACCCATACCAAATACTGGGCATACCAACTGATATATTTAATAAGGCACTTACTGATTCCACAAAAACAAAAACAAATAAACTACAAACTACCTCTACTTCCAGGCAAACAACATGCTCTTGAGTGGAACATATGACACAACATACAGATATTACAGGCATGAACCACAGACAGATTGAACCTCTACTGAAGAGACAGGAATCTCTAAACCAATATATGTATTGGGATGTACAAAGAATAATGTAGATATAAACACTACTAAATGGGGGGCAAGAATATGATCATATCAGTTTAGAAACATTTATTACACTAATAATATATCAAAAACACTGCCAATTGGAGCAAAATTGTGCCCTATTTAAGGGACAGAACACATGAAGAATCAATAGGTGACTGGTGAAAAACAAGAGTAAAAAGAAAAATATTAAATTCAAAAATTTGGGAAAACCAAAAAAAACATTTAAAAATTACAGCATTAACTTTACCATATGTAATACTAAATATGTAGCTTCAGCCATGGGTAGTTATGATATTTTAGGAATACACATTGTCACAACACATCCACATGAAGATAACTGGGCAATTATATGTTTAAATATAAATAGGCCAAAAAATTGATCATTTACTATATTCCCAACTTATGCTTTTTAATTAATACTTAACTATTAGAAAATTAACAATATATCTGTGGACACTATGTACAGACTTTAAAAGAATAGGGACATGTTGTAAGGTGTATAGAAACACATAGGAAATTTAGCATATAACACATATCATTAACCTTGTTAGTATATACCAGGCTTCTATCATCAGATTTCCACCCCAAAATATGGGAACTTGTACTAATAAAACCTATCATGGTCATATTGGAACCTATAATAGTAGTCTATGTCCTGCAATTTAATCTTATATTAACTATTTATTTTATTAACAATTTACTTATTTTTAAATTTATATCCAATTTAGTTAGGATATGGTGCAACAATGATGTCAGGAGCAGATTCCTTAATGCCCCTTACCCATTTAGCCCATTCCCCCTTCCACAACCCCTCAAGTAATCCTCGTTTGTTCTCCGTGTTTAAGAGTCTCTTATGTTTTGTCCCATTCCCTGTTTTCATATTATTTTTGTTTCCCTTCCCTTATGTTTATCTCTTTTGCATCGTAAATTCCTCATATGAGTGAAGTCATATGATATTTGTCTTTCTCTGACTGGTTATTTCATTTAGCATAATACCCTCTAGTTTCATCCATGTAGTTGTAAATGGAAAGATTTCATTCTTTTTCATTGCTGAGTAATACTCCATTGTATGTATATAACACCTCTTCTTTATCCATTCATCCATCGATGGACATTTGGGCTCTTTCCATACTTTAGCTATCGTTGATAGTGCTGCTATAAACACTGAGGTGCATGTGCCCCTTCAAAATAGCATACCTGTAACTCTTGGATAAATACCTAGGAGTGCAATTGCTGGATCCTAGGGTACTTTTATTTTTAATTTTTTGAGGAAACTCCATACTGCTTTCCAGAGTGGCTGCACCAGTTTGCATTCCTAGCAGCAGTGCAAAAGAGATCTTCTTTCTCCACATCCTTGCCAACATCTGTTGTTGCCTGAGTTGTTAATGTTAGCCATTCTGACAGGTGTGAGGTATCTCATGGTGGTTTTGATTTGATTTTGATTTGTATTTCCCTGATGATGAGTGATGTTGAGCATTTTTTCATATATCGGTTGGACATCTGTATGTCTTCTTTGGAGAAGTGTCTATTCGTGTCTTTTGCCCATTTCTTCACAGGATTATTGTTTTTTGGGTGTTGAGTTTGATAAGTTCTTTATAGATTTTGGATACTAACCCTTTATCTGATATGTCGTTTGCAAATATCTTTTCCCATTCTGTCAGTTTCCCTTTAGTCTTGCTGATTGTTTCCTTTGCAGAGCAAAAGCTTTTTATTTTGATGAGGTCCCAATAGTTCATTTTTGCTTTTGTTTCCCTTACCTCCAGAGACGTTTTGAGTAAGAAGTTGCTGCAGCCGAGGTCAAAGAGGTTTTTGCCTACTTTCTCCTTGAGGATTTTGATGGCTTCCTGTCTTACATTTATGTCTTTCATCCATTTTGAGTTTATTTTGTATATGGTGTAATAAAGTGGTCCAGGGTCATTTCTCTGCATGTCGCTGTCTAGTTTTCCCAGCACCGCTTGCTGAAGAGACTGTCTTTATTCCATTGGACATTCTGTCTTGCTTTGTCAAAGATTAGTTGGCCATGCATTTGTGGGTCCATTTCTGGGTTCTCTATGCTGTTCCATTAATCTGAGTGTCCGTTCTTGTGCCAGTACCATCCTGTCTTGATGATTACAGGTTTGTAGTATAGCTTGAACTCTGGGAATGTGATGCCTCCAGCTTTGGTTATCTTTTTCAATATCTTTGGCTATTCAGAATCTTTTTCCGGTTCCATACAAATTTTAGGATTGTTTGTTTTAGCTCTGTGAAGAATGCTGTTGTTAGTTTGATAGGTATGGCATTGAATATGTAGATTTCTTTCAGTAGTATTGATATTTTAACAAACTTTGTTCTTCCAATCCATGAACATGGAATTTTTTTTTTCCTTTTTTTGTGTGTCTTCTTCAATATCCTTCATAGGCATCCTATAGTTTTCAGTGTATAGATTTTTCACCTCTTTGGTATTTTATGGTTTTTGGTGCAATTGTGAATGGGATTGATTCCTTGATATCTCTTTCTATTGCTTCATTATTGCTGTATACACATGCAACCAATTTCTATGCATTGTTTTTATATCCTGTGATTTTGCTGAATTCGTGGATCAGTTCTAGCAGTTTTTTGGTGGAATCTTTCGGGTTGTACATATAGTGTCTTGTCATCTGTGAAGAGTGAAAGTTTGACCTCCTCCTGGCCAATTTGGATGCCTTTTCTTTGTGTTGTCTGATTGCTGAGGCTAAGACTTCCAATACTATGTTAAATAACAGTGGTGAGAGTGGACATCCCTGTCTTGTTCCTGTCCTTCAGGGGAAAGCTCTGTTTTCCCCATTGAGGATGCTATTAGCGTTGGGTCTTTATATATGGTTTTTGTGATATCAAGGTATGATCCTTCCATCCCTACTTTCTTGAGGGTTTTTATCAAGAAAGGATGCTATATTTTGTCAAATGCTTTCTCTGAATCTATTGATGTGGTTCAAGAACCACATGATCCTCTCAATCCTTTCTTTTATTGATGTGATGAATCACATTAATTGTTTTGTAGATATTGAACCAGTCCTGCATCTCAGGTATAAATCCCACTTGGTCGTGGTGTATAATTCTTTTAATGTATTGTTGGATCTGTTTGGCTAGTATCTTGTTGAGGATTTTTGCATCCGTGTTCATCGGGGAAATTTGTGTATAGGTCTCCTTTTTAGGGGGTCTCTGTCTGGTTTTGGAATCAAGGTAATGCTAGCTTCATAGAAAAAGGTTGGAAGTTTTCCTTCCATTTCTATTTTTTGGAACAGCTTTCAAGAGAATAGGTGTTAACTCTTCTTTAAATGTTTGGTAGAATTCCCCTGGAAAGCCATCTGGCCCTGGACTCTTGATTTTTGGGAGATTTTTGATTATTAATTCTATGTCTTTACTGGTTATGGTTCTGTTCTAATTTTGTATTTCTTCCTGTTCCAATTTTGGTCGTTTACATGTTTCTATAAATTTGTCCATTTCTTCCTGATTGCCCATTTTATTGGCATATAATTGCTCCTAATATTCTTTTATTATTATTTTTATTTCTGCTGTGTTGGTTATTATCTCTCCTCTTTCACTCTTGATTTTATTTATTTGGGTCCTTTCCTTATTCTTTTTGATCAAACTGGCTAGGGGTTAATCAATTTTGTTAATTCTTTCAAAAAATCAACTTCTGGTTTCATTGATCTGTTCTACTGTTTTTTTGTTTTGTTTCGATAGCTTTGATTTCTACTCTAATCTTTATTGTTTCCTGTCTTCTGCTGGTTTGGGGTCTTATTTGCTATTCTTTTTCCAGCTCTTTAAGGTGTGATGTTAGGTTGTGTAGCTAAGACCTTTCTTCCTTCTTTATGAAGGCCTGGATTGCTATATTCTTCCCTCTTATGACTGCCTTTGCTGCATCCCAGAGGTTTTGGGTTGTGGTGTTATTTTCATTGGCTTCCATGTACTTTTTAATTTCCTCTTTAACTTCTTGTTTAGCCCATTCATTCTTTAGTAAGCTGTCCTTTAGTCTCCAATTATTTGTTATCTTTCTACATTTTTTTCTTGTGGTTAATTTCAAATTTCATAGTGTTGTGGTCTGAAAATATGCACGGTGTGATTGCGATCTTTTTGTACTTGTTGAGGGCTGATTTATGTCCCAGTATGTGATCTATTCTGGAGAATGTACGATGTGCAGAGGAGAAGAATGTGTATCCCACTGCTTTAGGATGAAATATTCTGAATATATCTGTTAGGTCCATCTGGTCCAGTGTTTCATTTCAAAACCAATGTTTCCTTGTTGATTTTTCTGTTTAGATGATCTGTCCATTGCTGCAAGTGGAGCATTGAAGTCCCCTACTATTATGGTATTATTATTAATGAGTTTCTTTATGTTTGTGATTAATTGATTTATATGTTTGGGTGCTTTCACATTTGGAGCATAAATGTTTATAATTGTTAGGTCTTCTTGATGGATAGACCCTTAATTACAATATAATGCCCTTCTTCATCTCTTGTTACAGTCTTTATTGTAAAGTCTAGATTGTCTGATATAAGTATGGCTCCTCTGGCCTTCTTTTGGAGACCATTAGCATGATAGATGGTTCTTCATCCCCTTACTTTCAATCTGAAGGTGTCTTTAGGTCTAAAGTGGGTCTCTTGTAAACTGCATATAGAGGGATCTTGTTTTCTTATCCATTCTGCTACCCTATGTCTTTTGATTAGAGCGTTTTGTCCATTGACATTTAGAGGGAGTACTAAAAGATATGAATTTATTGCCATTATATTGCTTGTAGAGTTGGAGTTTCTGGTGGTGTTCTCTGATCCTTTCTAGTCTTTGTTCCTTTCAGTCTTTGTCTTTTCTCCCCTCAGAGACTCCCCCTTAAATTTTCTTACAGGACTTGTTTAGTGGTCACAAACTCCTTTAATTTTTGTTTGTCTGGTAAACTTTTAATCTCTCCTTCTATTTTGAATGACAGCCTTGTTGGATAAAGAGTTCTTGGTTGAATATTTTTCTGATTCAGCACATTGAATATATCCTGCCACTCCTTTCTGGCTGCCAAGTTTCTGTGGATAGGTCTGCTGCAAACCTGATCTGTCTTCCTTTGTAAGTTAGGGATTTTTTTCCCTTGCCATTTACTGATTCTTTCCTTGCCTGAGTTTTTTGTGAATTTGACTATGATATGTCTTATTGATGGTTGTTTTTTGTTGAATCTGATGGGAGTCCTCTGTGCTTCCTGGATTTTGATGTCTGTGTCTTTCCCCAGGTTAGGAAAGTTTTCTGCTATGATTGGCTCACATAACTCTTTTACCCCTTTTTTTCTCTCTTCATCTTCTGGGACTGCTATGATTCTGATGTTTTTCCTTTTTAATGAGTCGCTGATTTCTCCAGCTCTTAAATCATGCTCTTTTTCCTTAGTCTCCCTCTTTTTTTCTGCTTCATTATTATCCATAAGTTTGTCCTCTATTTTGCTGATTCACTGTTCTTCCTCATCCACACTTGCCACCGTGGCATCCATTTGATATTGCAGCTCAGTTATAGCATTTTAGTTCATCTTGACTAGCTTTTACTTCTTTTATCTCCACAGAAAGGGATTCTAATCTATTTTCGACCCCAGCTAGTATTCCTATTTTCATTATTCTAAATACTGGTTCAGACATCCTGCTCGTATCTGTGTTGATTAAGTCCCTGGCTGTCCTTTCTTCATGTTCTTTCTTTTGGGGTGAATTCCTTCATTTTGTCATTTTGAAGGAAGAAAAAGAATTAATAAGGTAAAAAAATTAAAATTAAAAAAAACACAAAAAATCAAATAAAGGATGCTAGATCCTTGGTGTGTTTTGGTCTGTTTGTTAAAGGAGCTTGATAAATTAGAGAAAAGGGGAAAGATAAGAAAAGGAAAAAAAAGAAAAATATTTGAAAAAAATGAATACAATGAAATAGAATAAAATGAAATGATGTAAGTTAAAATAAAATTTGAAAAATTTACAAAAAAAGTAAAAAATATAGTAGAAAAAATTAAAGAAATATATTTTTAACATAAATGGAAAATAAAAATAATTTTTTTCTCTTTCTGTATTCAAGAATAAGAAAATAAATAAAAATTGACAGAAGAACGAACAAACAGACTGAAATATGATTGAAATTGCATCGTTTTCCCCTAGAGGTCAAACTATGAAACACTTTATAGTCCATAAACTAAGCAGGTGGAGAGGATTGGTGTGTTCCTGAAGAACAAGGTTCTTCACCCAGTTGGGTGGGGCATAGTGTAATGGCTCTTTTTCCACTAGATGGCCCTGCTTAGCTTACTGGTGTAGATTGTAGTGGTGTATGTAGGTGTGTATGCGCATGCACAGGAGGGATGAAAATGGCATCACCCAGCTACCCAGTCTCTAGTATCAGAATTCTGTGCTCTTCCCAACCAGCAATCGCTCACCCCTCCTTTGTCTCCAGCTTCCATCCACTCCCAGCTTTTACAATGTCCATGACCAAGCTGTCAGGTTGCCATCTGGCACCTCCCTCCTGAGTTTTATTTCAGATGCAGCTGTGTTTCCCATCCCCTCACTTCTGAGGGACTACAGCTTTGACCTGCTCAGACCTTCTGTGGGAGGATCTCACTGAGCAATGTCCAAGTGCCAGCCACACCCAAGAATGTTTGCAGGACTATGCTGCTGCTTATGCCCAGAGACTGTGGCTGGGTGCCAGCCTACCCCAGAAAAAGTTCACATGATCATGTAGCAGCAGGGATTTTGGAAAATCACAACACACATCTGGCACCAGGCTTCCCCTTAATGTTCTTGTCCCTACACCAACAAATGTGGTTGTTCTCCAGAGCCCACTGGGACCTCTGGCTGTGGGGTTGCTGTGCAGCCTCTACTAAATGTCCTCCCAGCAGGGGAACCATCTTTCCCTGTGGCCTAAGGACCCCTCAGACCTTGCTCTGCTCCTGGGGATTCACTCTCCCTACCAGAGCACCTCCAGGTATCAAGCTGGGGAGTTTCAGACTCTGCACTCCCCCTGCTCATGGGAATATTGGAATGTAAACCCTCTCATCTCCTTTCTCCCTTTTTAGTTCAGTCCCTGCAGCTGTTTCCACTTTTCCACTTTCTCTCCAGTTGCTTTGGGGGAGGGGTGCTTTTCCCATATTCTCCCCCATCTCTGTCCTCTCTCCTCAAGCAAAAGCAGCTCCCTCCTCTCTGCAGTTTCTGTCTCCCCCAGTTCACTTCTGTTCCAAGTACCTGCTGAGTTCTCTGGTTCAGGTTTTCAGATTGTTGTGCTCATCCTCAAATCAGTTTTCTAGGTGTGCAGGATGGTTTAGTGTTGATGGCTGTAGTTCAGGGATGAAAGATCCAAAAAAAAAAAAAAAAAACTTCCATGCTGTTCTGCCATCTTGGCCCCTACTGTTTCTAGGCTTTCTTTAAACTTTGGTTTGGGAGGGAAGATGGCGGCGTAGGAGGACGCTGGGCTCACCACGCGTCCTGCTGATTACTTAGATTCCACCTACACCTGCCTAAATAACCCAGAAAACCACCAGAAGACTAGCAGAACAGAGTCTCTGGAGCCAAGCGCAGACGAGAGGCCCACGGAAGAGGGTAGAAGGGTGGAGAGGTGGTGCACACTGCACAGACTGGCGGGAGGGAGACGGGGCAGAGGGGCAGCCCACCGGCCAAGCAGAGCCCCCGAGTCTGGCTTGCAAAAGTGGAGGGGCCAGACGGAGTGTGTTCCGACAGCAAGCAGGACTTAGCATCTGGGAGGTCGTAAGTTAACAGCTCTGCTCGGAAAGCGGGAAGGCTGGAGGACAATGGGAGGGAGAGTTGCTGAGCCCCGGGATGACAGAGCTCAGTTTGGCGGGGAGCAAAGGCACTCGCCAGCGCCATCTCCCTCGCCCATCCCCCAACCAAAATCCCAAAGGGAACCTGTTCCTGCCAGGGAACTTGCTTGCTCCACGCAAACACCCAAGGCTGTGCTTCTGCGGAGCCACCCCTACAGCAGAGGGTCTGACTCCCTCCCGCTGCCACAGGGCCCCTCCTGAAGTGGATCACCAAAGGAGAAGCGAGCTAAGCCTGCCCCTCCTGCCCCCATGCACCTTGCCTACCCACCCCAGCTAATACGCCAGATCCCCAGCACCACAAGCCTGGCAGTGTGCAAGTAGCCCAGATGGGCCACACCACCCCACAGTGAATCCCGCCCCTAGGAGAGGGGAAGAGAAGGCACACACCAGTCTGACTGTGGCCCCAGTGGTGGGCTGGGGCAGACATCAGATCTGACTGCGGCCCCGCCCACCAACTCCAGTTATACACCACAGCACAGGGGAAGTGCCCTGCAGGTCCGCACCACTCCAGGAACTATCCAAAATGACCAAATGGAAGAATTCCCTCAAAAGAATCTCCAGGAAATAACAACAGCTAATGAACTGATCTTTAAACTTTGCATCTCTTAACAAGGCTTTCTAAAAGAGCCAGAGTATGTGATTCAAGGTTATATTCTCTGACAGTAGCCTGCAGTGGTGGTGTCTAAATTGCTGATTAAAGTGGTCCATGCCCTGAAATTTAATATACAGAACATTCAAGCCAGATACAGATTCCCAAACTGTGCCTAGTTTTATCCATCCTCATTTATTCCTAATTTACAAGTTCTGCCAAAAACAGAGTCACTAAAAGGAAGGAAACCCAATTGGAGAAGCAATAGCAACTGCTTTTTCTCAATTCCAAATTGATCAAATCACATTAAATTTTTAAAATTTTGAAACCACACAATCTCAATTTAACACATATACAATGGAAGCTTTGTCATCATTGAGCTCATAGATGGATAAAATTAGCAATATATTACAAAACATAAATGAATTTCACACAGAAATAAATAGAACCATGGAAATTCTCTATACAGCAGTTGGAAAAAACACTAAAAATAACAAAATGCATTAAAAAACAACATAAAGTATGTTTCTCTAAGTGTAGATTATCAGTTTTTGCAGTTAAGACTGGTTGACATGTGGAATATTTTTAGAACAACTATAATCTTGTGGCCAACACTGGTCACCTAAGATAACAGAAAAACAACCAGAAAGAAGGTAGATACAACACATCCTAATAGCTATGATTCCTTGAACAACTGTGAAATTAACATACTGGCACTTAAAGGAGGAAACATGTCATTGGATTATCACACTTCTGTGGTTCTCCAATACCAAAAGAGAGGCTGAAACCTAAAGGCCACAGAAAGACCCCTATGATAGAAGGAAAATATTTTTTTCTAAGTCATGTTGGTGGAATGGAACCAAAACACTATTATTACTTCTGGACTTTTGGATAGACCAATGGTACAAGTACCTAAAACTAGGGTCTTGATGCCTCCTCAACCCAGTTATGTATGATACAGGAAATTGAACTGTGATAATATGCTCTAAGCCAAATCTTACCCTAACCTATTAGAGTCAAGGGGATAATAAGGAACACAATATGATGGGATATGCAAAATAGAACAAATAATGAATATGACAGTAGAAGAATAAAGATACTCAAGGTCAATAAAAGAGAGAAGAACTATTAAAATAACTGGAGAAATATTTCATGCTGAGCCTGCTAAAATTAATTTAATACATGTAAGTCATACATTTAAAAACTTAAGATGAGTAAAAGAACATCTGGAAGATGCAAATAATAAAGTGAAAATAACTTTGAAGGAATCAAAAAGAGAACAAATCCATACACTCCCTAAGATAATGGCAACCTTGAATTCTAACATTATGGCAATTAAACACATGCTTGATAGCTCTATGCAAGTCTGTACCTCCTCAAGCTTTATAAAAATGTCTTTTACATGGAAATACAATGGTCAAGGAAGCTGAACTCAGTGGTTTAAAAAGTTTAACTTTTGGTGGTTTGGCAATTGGATATGGTAACATATGAAAAAGTTCTTTGTTATGCTTTTGTTAATATTAGGAATTTTGTTGCTTAAACTGGCCATTAAATCATTGTGTAAAAGAATGTGTGCCAAAGGAAAAATGCTCCTAAAATATGATTGTTTGCTATTAAGATTGTAAGTGATGCACAATCACACAGGTTCGATTGATATTTTTGTGAACTTAGATTGGAAGAAGGTTTTAAGCCCTTAGAATTAATTAGTGGGTGAGTGATTTGCAATCACAGGGTGGATTGTTGTGTATTGATTTGACATAACTTTAAATCACTTGTTTATAATGTATATCAAGCTATTTTAATCCATTTGTTTATGACAAAGACAAAAAAAAAGTTGTTTTGATATGAGAATCAATTGAGTTGTGTCAGAATCTCATTATGTCACCTGTTCTCACTGATAAGAACTCATTAGTTCAACTGCTAAGTATCTCTGCTGTGGGCTTATCAATAAAAAAACATGAAGAAACAACTATATCAAGGGGACATTTAGACTATAAATACCAAGAGTTTATGAGGACTACCAGAGTGTTAGATCTGCAAAGACAATGCTTTGCTGATCTAAAATAGCTTTCCAAAGACTTTTGGGCAATTATCTCCTACCACAGTAAAGGCAAATTTACCCACAGTGGTGAAAGCTGACAATGGCCAGTTGGAAGATCATCTTGTCCGTCAGCACCAGTGCCATGTTTCCTAGCAACTTGATCTAGCAATAAGGGACTTTTGCTTTTGCACTGGTAGCTGGACTGGCCTTGTACTGGCCCAAGGTTGGCTAATCCATCTCTCCTAAGTACCAGCTTGTATACATCCCAACTAAATTTGGACTTTATTTCTTTAATCTCCCGTTGCCTGAAACAATAGTGTGATTACTCCATCAATGACTTGAAATATGTTATTTCTTATTGCTTATTAAGAGACAATATCCTATAGGTTATTGGCTTGTGATATTCCTATGGTGAACCCGTTTAATAAATAAATTGTTAAATAAGTAAATAAACTGATGACAAGCACAGTTGGTAAGCATTCATTTGCCTCCCCAAACAAAAGTTACCGTCAGACCCCGTGTGGTTCTGCTTTCCTTATGAAACTAGGAGCTTATCTGGCAATCATGTCTCCTGTTCCACCTAACAATGTCAAGTCCAGAATGGCCTACAAAATCCCATGAGATCTGGAATCATTAGAATTAGCTACTCTGTTTTGGAGCAGGATAGACCCTGGTGGCTTTGTGTCCCCCAAACAATTCCCCAACCATCACGCAACTATCCTTATATGTTTCTGACTCAGACACCAATCCTATGAAGCCTGGCTGCAGGGTTGGAACAGCTGGCACATAAGCACTGCTCCCCAGGCACCTCTGGCCCTCAGATTTCCAGGAAATTTAGGCACATGCAAACATGCACCTCCTCAGCCCAGCAAGCCATCTTCCTGGAGATATGGGTGGCCCACACTGAATTCCTGATGCAAAGAGAGGAAGATCATTTCAGTTAGACCCCTTATAGGCCTATGCCAGGGGATACTCAGCACCTCTGTGGAAATTCAGATCTCCAAGGTAAGTGAAGCTCCAGGTTGTGCTGAGGATGGTTCAGGGGTTTCTGTGACATCTGGCTTGAGCCAAAGCTTTGGGTTCAGTGAGCTTCCCTAGCCAATGGAGGTTAACATAACTTCAGATTAACAAAAACCAATGCACATGCGCATGCATGAGTGAGGGAGGGGCAGAGAGAGACAGACAGACAGACAGAATCCAAAGCAGGCTTCAGACTCCAAGCTGTCAGCACAGAGCCTAATGCAGGGCTTGAACTCACAAACCGTGAGATCATGACCTGGGTCGAAGTCGGATGCTCAACCAACTGAGCCACCCAGGTGCCCTGAGAGAGTTATTTTAAAATATTTGTTTCCCTGAGGCGCCTGGGTGACTCAGTAGGTTGAGCATCTGATTCTTGATTTCTACTCAGGTCATGATCTCACAATTATGAGATGGAGCCCCATGATCGAGCCCCTAGCATGGAGCCTGCTTAAGATTCTCTCTCTCTCTATCTCCCCCTCTGCCCTTCTTCTGCTCATGCTCTCTCTCTCTCTCTTATTCTCTCTCTCTTAAAAAAATTTTGTTGGGGCGCCTGGGTGGCGCAGTCGGTTAAGCGTCCGACTTCAGCCAGGTCACGATCTCGCGGTCCGGGAGTTCGAGCCCCGCGTCAGGCTCTGGGCTGATGGCTCAGAGCCTGGAGCCTGTTTCCGATTCTGTGTCTCCCTCTCTCTCTGCCCCTCCCCCGTTCATGCTCTGTCTCTCTCTGTCTTAAAAATAAATAAACGTTGGAAAAAAAAATTAAAAAAAAAAATTTTGTTGTTGTTTCCTTTTATAAAATAAAGTTAGTTTTGAAAAGTTTCAAATTTTGTCAGTGTATGTTAGGAAAAGGCGAATTTGGTATGCTGATAGTATTAAGGAGAAAACCCAGAGGTAAGGGAGTGGTAAAAACTTATCAGGACCTGGTGCTGAAAGATAAGTGCTCTGCTGAACTGTCCAGGTGAAATAGAGACAAAAACACAAAAGTTTCTCTGCCATTTTTCCTTGGAGACCTTTCAAAAAGCTTTGGTTTTCCAACATATACGTTGAGGGGGATTTACAATTAACTACAATGGGTTTGAAGTTATACAACTTTAAGAGCACAATTTTGTAAACTATTGGCTAAAGCTAGGATCTGTGGTCATGCTATCATGGAGAATAAGCAGATCTAAAACAAAATCCACTTGAGCCATAATTTTGAGCATTGGCATCAAGGATGGATTAACTAGGTATCAGAAAAACATGCAGATATTTTATCCATTTATTCTACTAAACAGAAATACCTAAATTTATCATAGTTTTTAATTTATTAAATATCTAAACTCTGACATTAACAACTGCCATCTTTTCAACCTTTCTCCATTTTTCTGCAATTTTTAAGTTAAGATACAATTCACACAACACACAAAATTCACCATTTTAACCATTTTAAGTAGCACAATTCAATGTTTTTTTTATATTGTGCAACCATCACCACTATTGTTTTCCCCATATATCATATATCATCCCCAAAAGAAAATCCATAAACTTTAGCAATATTCCCAAATCCCATCCCCCAGCAAAAATTAATATACCCTCTCTATATATAATATGCCCTATTATACCAGTATTTTTATATTCTGGATATTCTATGTAAATGAAATAATACTATAGAAGGAATTTTTGGTCTGGATTCTTTGGCTTGATATATTTCAAGTTTTGTCAGTACTTCATTGTTTTTATGGCTGAGTAATACTCCACTGTATGCATATATCACATTTTGTTGACCTGTAAATTAGTTGATGAATATTAGTGTTGTTTCCACTTTGGGGCTATTATGAATAGTGCTGCAATAGACATTTATATGTAAGTTTTTGTGTGATCATATGCTTTCAATTCTCTTGAGATTATACCTAAGGGTGGAAATGCTGGGTCATATGGTAACTCTATGTTTAACTTTTTGAGAAGCTGTCAAACTGTTTTATAAGGGGCTGCACCACTTAACATTCCCACCATAATGTACTGAGTTCTCCAATTTTTCCATGTCCCTGCCAACACTTTCATTTTTTAAAAAAATTAGTCATCCTAGTGGATATAAAGTGGTATCCTATATTCTATACGCATATTCTATATTCAATAAGGATCTCCCTAATGACTGATGAGGAGGAGGAATTTTTATGTGTTTATTGGCTATTTGTATATCTGGTGGTTTGCAACCCTCTCAGGAGCTTCTGATATCGGCCCCCAAATGCAAAAGGCAGAGAGGTAAGACCAAAAACTTGGACAGGCAGGCCATTTCAAGTTGGTAGGTACAGTTTTAAAAAGCAAAGAAAATTTGCATACAAGACTTGTCTTAGGCAGCATCAAGATGAATGGATCCCACCCCCACCTATCAAATCTTGAAAGTTTATATAGAGGTCCTCACTGGGTTTAGTCACCGTGCAGGTATTGTAAACACCACATCACTATCCCAAGGCTATGTCCTTAGAGCAGCCTCTGGGAGTGGGAAAAGCAAGCGTAACCCATATTCTAAGGACAGTGTAAAGGAACCTCAGATCACCTGAATCTGGCTCACGGGTCAATCAGTGATCATGTCTTTTCCATGATCTCCCCCAACAATATCTTCTTTGGAGAAACATTGATTCAAATCCTTTGCCTTTTTTTTAATTGGGTTGTCTTTTTATTGTTGAGTTATAAGAGTCATTTATATATTCTGAACACAAATTCATTTTCAGATATATGATTTTTAAACAGTTTATCCTATTTGTGGATTGTCTGCTCACTTTCTTGATAGTGTCCTTTGATGCACAAAATATTTTAGTTTTCATAAAGTAAAATTTACCTATTTTTTTATTTTTGTACTGTGTTTTTAGTGTCATATTTAAGAAATCTTTGCCTAATCTAAGGTCACAAAGATTTACACTTACTTCCTTCTAAGAGTTTTACAATTTTAGCTCCTACACTTAGGTCATTGACCCATTTTAAGTGAATTTTTTATGTGCTGTGAGGTAAGGATCTAATTTTCTTCTTTTGCACGTGTATATCCAGTTGTCCCAGCACCACTTGTTGAAAAGACATTACCCATTGGACAGTCTTGGTGCCCTTATCAAAGATAAATTAACCATATTTATATGGGTTTATACACCTGCACTGTCACTTCCATTTCATTGATCTATATTTTATTCTTATGTCACTATTACACTGTTTTTACTACTGTAGCTTCAAAATAAGTTTTGAAGTCAGAAAGTGTGAGTCCTCCAATTTTTTCTTTTTCAAGATTATTTTGGCTATGCATTGCCATATTAATTTTAGGATCAGCTCATCAATTTCTGCAACAAAAGATAGTTGGAATTTTGATTGGGATTCCATTGAATCTGTAGATTAATTTGGGGAGCAATGGTATCTTAACAACATTAAGCATTCCAATCCATGAACATGGAACATCTTTCCATATTTAGGTTTTAATTTATTTCAACAATGTTTTATAGTTTAATACCTAAATATGTTATTCCTTTTAATGCTATTATAAATGGAATTGTTTTCTTAATTTCATTTTTGGGTTGTTCATTACTAGTGTATAGAAATACAAGTTTTCTGCATGTTGACCTTGTGATCTATAACTTCATTGAATTCATTTATTAGCTCTAATTTTTTTGTGGATTCTTTAGGGTTTTCTATACATAAGATCATGCCATCTGCAAATAGAAATGGTTTTACTTCTTCCTTTCCAACCTATATACATTTTATATCTTTTTCTTGCCTAATTTCTATGCCTTGAGCCTCAATACAATGCTGAATGGAAATATTGAGAGCAGACACTCTTACCTTGTTCCTAATTTTAAAAGCAAACATTTCAGTGTTTCACCAGTAGATATGATATTAGCTGTAGGATTTTCATAAAGGTCCTTTATCAGGTTTAGCAAATTCCTTTCTATTCCTAGACTTTGAATAAGTTTTCATCATGAAAGAGTATTGGATTTTGTGACATGCTTAATTAGTTTCCAGTGGCTGCTCTAACAAATTACTACAAATTTGGTGGTGTCAAACAACACACATTTATTCTCTTTGGAAGTCAAAAGTCTGAAATCAGTTTCACTGGGCTGAGATGAAGGCTTCAACATGGCTGCACTCCATGCAGAGTCTGTAGGGGTAAATCTGTACCTTGGATCTTCCAGCCTGTTATAGGCACTGACGTTTCTTAGTTTGTAGCTGCAACACTCTAATCTCTGCCCCATAGTCACAGTGCCTTCTTCTCATCTGTAAACAAATCTCCCTCTTCCTTTCTCATAGAGATAAATGTGACCATATTTTAGGACTCACTCAGAATCCAGGATAATTTTCCCATCTCAAGATCCTTAATTAAATAACATTTCCAAACTTCTTTTTGTCATACAAGGTAACATTTACATGTTTCAAGGATTAGGATATGGATAGCTTTTGGGGGGACCATTATTCAGCCTAACATACTTTCTATTCCTAGTTTGTTATATTTTTTTTATCATGAAACAGTGTTGGATTTTTTCAAATGAGTTTTATGCATCTATTAAGATGCGCTTTATTATATAAATATAGTATATTACATTGATTGATTTTCACATTTGAATCAATCTTGCATTCCTAGGATAAGTCCTACTTGGTCATGGTGTGTAATCATCTTGATATGCTATTGGATTCAGTTTACTATTATTTTGTTGCAGATTTTTACACCCTTATATTAATAAGGATATTTGCTTGTGATGTCTTTCACTGGCTTTGGCATTAGGAGTACTGCTTGCCACAGAGAGTGAATTGAGAAGTCTTCCCTTCTCTTCTAATCTTTGGAGGAGTTTGAGAAAAACCAGTATTCATTCTTTTAACATTTCACTAGTGAAGCCATCCTACCCTGAGATTTTCTTTGCTGAAGTTTTTTGATTGCTGATATTCTTTTTACTTTTTACAGGTCTGTTCATATTTTCTATTTCTTTGTCAATCTGTTTCAATAGTGTGTGTTTTTTGAGGAATTTGTCCTTTTCAGCTAGGCTATATAACTTATTGGTGTACAATTGTTAATGGTATTCCCTTATAATTGTTTTTATTTCTGTGAGGTAAATAGTAATTAAAAAAAGGTGGGCCCTCTTTCATCTCTGGTTTTAGTAATTTGCGTCCTTTTATTCTTGGTCAAGCTAGCCAAAGATTTGTCAATTTTGTTGATATTTTCAAAGAACCAAATTTTGGTTTCATTGATTTTATTTTCCATGTTCTGCTTCATTTATCTCCACTCTAATCTTTATTTTTTTCCTTCCTTCTTCTTTATTTAGGTTTAGTTTGCTTTTAGTTTTCTAGTTACTTAAGGTGGAAAGTTAGGTTATTGAAGAACTTTCTTCTTTTTTAATATAGGAATTTATAGCTATAAATAAACCTCTGATCACTACTTTCACTAAACCTCACAAGTTCAGGTATATTAGGTTTCTATTTTCATGTATTTCAAAGAATTTTCTAATTTTCCTTGTGATTTTTTTCATTGAACCATTGGTTGTTTAGACATGTTTTGTTTAATTTCCACATATTTGTGAATTTTATTGATTTCTAGTATCATTTCATGGTGGTTAAAGAACACACTTTGTGTTATTTCAATCCTCTTAAATTTATTGAGATTGTGGGGGGGGGGTCTACTATATGGTCTATCTTTGAGAATGCTCCATGTGTACCTGAGAACAATGTGTACTATGTCACAGTTTGCTACAGTGTCTACAGATATGTTAGATCTAGTTGATTTGTAGTGTTCTTCAAGCCATCCATTTCTTTGCTGATCTAATTTTTCTATCCATTATTAAAAGTGGGATATTGAAGTTACTATTATTATTGAATTATTTCTCCCTTCAATTGCAAAAATTTATTCAATTCTGGCAAGTTTGGTGGCAGTCTTATCAGGTGCTAATACGTTTATTCTTATATTCCTGATCTCTTATCATTATGGAATATCCTTCCTTGTTTCTCATAACAAATTTTTTCTTAAAGTCTATTTTGTCTGATATCACTATAGCCACTTCAGCTCTCTTTTGGCTACTGTTAGCATGAATTATAATTTCTCCTGCACTGTCTTCTTTTTTATTAAGCAGATATTTTGATTGCCTTATCATTTCTTTTCCTATATGTTCTGTAAGTATTTTCTTAGCGTTTGCCCTGAGGATTACAATTAACACCTTAATTCATAGAAATTTATCTTTAAGTTTGTTGGTTTTTTTAAGGTTTCTTTTTTTAAATGTTTATTTGTTCACTTTTGAGAAAGAGAGAGTGCTAGCAGGGGAGAGGGGCAAAGAGAGAGGGAGAGAGAATCTTAAGCAGGCTCCATGCTCAGCGTGGAGGCCAATGTGGAGCTCTATCCCATAACTGTGAGATCATGACCTGAGTTGAGATCAAGAGTCAAACGTTTAACTGGCTGAGCCACTCAGGTGTCCCTAAGTTTGTTGGGTTTTATATTCTGCTTGTTCAAATATGCTATTGGGACCCTCTAGTAAATTTTTCATTTCAGTTGTTGTACTTTTGAGCTCCAGAATTTCTATTTGATTCCTTTTTATGATTTCCATCCCTTTATTAATATTCCTTATTTGGTAAGGCACCATTCTCTTGCCTTTGTTTACTTAGAAATAGTTTCCTTTAGCTCTTCAAACATATTTAAAATAGCTAATTTCAAATCTTTGTCCAGTAGGTCCAACATGTGGGTTTACAGTGACAATTGGTATTGATTGTTTGTTGAAGTGTACAGGTCAGACATTATTGTTTCTCACATACCTTGCATTTTTTTGTTGAAAATGGAACATTTCAAATATTAAAACATGGAACTTCTGGAAATCATATTCTCCCCTCTCTCCAGGGTTTGTTGTTGTTACTCATTGTTATAGTTGTTGTTTGCTTAGTGACTTTTCTGAAATAATTCTCTAAAGTCTGTATTCTTTGTGATGTGCAACCATTGAAATCTCTGTTCCTTTAGCTTAGTGGTCAACTAATGACTGGATGGAGATTTCCTTGAATGCATGGAACCGAAAATATCCCAGTTTTTGCAGAGGGACTGTGTGTGTGTGTTAAGGCACACATTCAACACTCAGTCAGGCAATTTACAATTCTGCCTTCTCCTTCACTTCCTGCTTGTCCAGAGACTCAAGGTCAGCTAGATGTGAAAGCTTAGTGTCATTCCTGAGCATACGTTTAGTCCGGGGCATATGTGTGGCCCTCCAGATTCCCAGGAAAATCTGTCTTATGTGCATCTCATTCTCCAAACTTTCCTTCCCAACTATTAGTAGTTAGTTTAATGTTTGGTTAGTATAATGTTTGCCCCAACTATTATCCATTGCCTCAGGCAGCAGTGACTAAAAACATTTGCCTGTAGGGGCGCCTGGGTGGCGCAGTCGGTTAAGCGTCTGACTTCAGCCAGGTCACGATCTCGCGGTCCGTGAGTTCGAGCCCCGCGTCGGGCTCTGGGCTGATGGCTCAGAGCCTGGAGCCTGTTTCCGATTCTGTGTTTCCCTCTCTCTCTGCCCCTCCCCTGTTCATGCTCTGTCTCTCTCTGTCTCAAAATAAATAAACGTTGAAAAAAAAAATTAAAAAAAAAAAAAAAAAACATTTGCCTGTAAAATTTGACTAGTGCTCCCTGGGTTGCAGCTTTAGCACTGGGAAAGTTCTTAGGTGAGATAAAGACAAGCCTTCTGAGTAGGTCTTCTAGGGTGCCACCAGACAGAACAAATAAGACAAACCTTTCCAAATAAGCTCCATTCTGCCCCCTTCCAGCAGTGCTAGGAATGTGGACTATTATTTTCAAGGTTGCCACTGAGCTACGGAGTAGGGAGGATGGTACTAGTGTTAGTTAAAACACCACAAAATTTGCTGTTCTGAGATTCAGCAATTTTTCTTGAATAAGCACTTTCACTGGTTGTTGCAAGGCTTTGATTAATTTTCAGAGTTTCCAGAAAGTTGATTGTGGCTTTTTTGCCAATTTTTTCATTGCTTTTATGGAAGGTTGGAATTTTACAGTTCCCTACCCTGCCAATTTTTATATCTGTTTTTTAAGCTTTCTTAACAATAGCAGTTCTGACATATCCTTTAATGTCTTCAAACAATGCTACTTTTATTCATTTTACATGAATAGTAATTTCATTAACTTACTGATTAATATACTTAGAACATTAAAAAATGAGAACCGGGGCACCTGGGTGGTTCAATTGGTTAAGCATCCAACTCTTGATTTTGAATCACGTCATGATCTCATATTTTGTGGCTTCAAGCCCCACGTTGGGCTTTGTGCTAACAGTGTGGAGCCTGCTTTGGATTCTCTGTCTCCCTCTCTCTGCCCACCCCCCACCCTCAAAAATAAATAAACATTTTTAAAAATCTTTTTAAAAATGAGACCCAAAAAGCAATATCTTAGGATAGCTTTAAGACTAAGGTCATATTTGTCAGAAAGCTGCAGTGCACAGTTTCTTGTAACCCAAGATAGGTACACATTCTAGTTGAAGATCTTGAGTAATGTTGAATGATATTGATATTATCTTATAGGTGTGGAACAACCCTATAAAATGACTTCCCATTAAATGATTAAAATTCATTTTACATTCCAGCTGATGCTGCCATTCATTGAGGATCAAAATGCAGAGTAGGAAAGGAAAGGACATAAAAAAATATAAAGCATCACAAAAAATAAGCATAACACTGAAAGACCAGTTGTATCTAATTAGGCACAATTTGATCCGTGCTGAGCTGATCTGCTTTGTGTGGGGAAATAGGTTCAAGAATTCCTTATACTTACATAAATGGGTTAAAAAAGCTTAGGACAGAAAGCTGCCACCACAGAGTGAAAGTGCCCAAGGTTAGTTAGTGAGATATTATAATGGGATCATCAGCAACTTGTTATATTACCTGCAGGAAGTTACTTTCATCTGGTGCCAATATACTTTGATCACAACTTCAAACTCCACTTGCCCCCCCCCCCAGGCCCTTTGCTTCTCACACACACAAATTAATGATTACGACCTGAGTGTTTTTTGCTGCATATTCACCACATGTGTAAGATTTTGAGAGCTCAATAAATACGGAGACAAACCCCTATTCAGGGCTCTTGTCTCCTCCCAGACATTAGCCTCCCTCCTATTCAGTTATGCATCTGCTCTCTTGCTGGACAAAAGAGAACTCCAGATTCATAGTCTGTGACAGCTTTATACTTAAGGGGGAAATTTTTGACTAAATCAAAAAACATTGTTTTAAAAAAGTATCCAACTTAAATATGCTAAATTATTGTCTTTTAATTCCTGTCATGGAAGGCAAGGTTCTCTCTCTAACTTATACATGTAGATAATATCATCACTCAGGTAAATGAAGAAGAAAACCATCCAGCTTCAAAGTAGAATACAAGGACTAATAATATGTAAATAATAAATCTCAAAATGGTCACATAAATTTAGGTTAGAACTATGAGCAATAGTCATTATATAGTTTAATAATTACCCTCATGGATTTTCTTGCTACTAAGAAATTACTTTTCAATTTCTGAAAAATATGGGAATAGTGTCCCTCATGAGACTGTAGAAAATAAGAACTCACTTGGCACTTCAGAATAAGATAGATTTTGGGGGCACCTGGGTGGCTCAGTTAGTTAAGCATCCAACTTCAGCTTAGGTCATGATCTCATCGTTTGTGGGTTCGAGCCCTGTGTTGGTCTCTGTGCTGACAGCTCAGAGCCTGGAGCCTGCTTAGAGTTCTGTGTCTCCTTCACTCTCTGCCCTTCCCCTGCCTGTTCTCGATCTCTCTCTCTCTCTCTCTCTCTCTCTCTCTCTCTCATATAAATAAACATTAAAAAAAATTTTTAAGATAGATTTTGATCTGCTAAATTATGTCCAGAGGAGGGTAACTGGAATGGCGGAGCATCCTAAAATCCAGTAGCATGAGAAATATTTAAAGATAAGTAGACTTGGGAGAAATCTGTTGGTTGTCTTCAACTCTCTAAAGAGTTTTCATGGAAAGCAGATTGGTCCACAGGACAAGACTGGATAATGGATGTATGCTGTAATGAGAAGGATTTCAGCTGAGGATAAGGAAGAACATTCTAGCTAAATGAAATGGAATAGACATCCTTGTTAGGTGGTAATCTACTAGACCTGGAAAAGTATAACAGAAGCTGTAGCATATGGTAAAGGAAATTCTTACATCATGTGGGAAGTAGGATTAGGATTAGAACATCTTTAATGTCCTTTCCAACACTAAATTTCCTGATTCTCAGAGATGACAAAGGACTCCAAATTTAAATGCTATCAGTAGTGTGTGAGGCATGATGTGTAGGGTGAAACTGGTGATTCTACCTCTTCATATTTTTTCACACCACGTACTTTGCTACCACCTTCTCTCAGCTGAGTCACTACAGGTGTTTTCTGAATGGACCCTGCCTCCATCTTCCCTCATTCTAGTTTATTTTTTTCACTATAGTTAGGATGATATTTCTAAATCACAAATCTGATTTTCCCATTTTCCCACATACAGCCTTTCAGTAGCTTCCCATTTTCCTTAGAATATAGTTGAAATGCCTCAGCATGGCTGTAGTTACCTCTTCAGTCTATTCCCTGGCCCTCCCCACTGACCACCCTCACTGGCCTTCCCCACTGACCACAAAGTTATGACACTTGCCTTCAGGCCTCTGCACTTGTTCCTACCTCTGCCTTGCATCCTATTATCCCTTTCTTTGCATACCCCCTTCCCCTTAATCTGGCTACCTTTTACTTCATCAAGACTCAGTTTACTTCTGAAAATCATCAATATCCTTTAATAATTGGGCTCAAGAGCCCCTCTAGTGTCCTACTTCCTCTAAGTTATCACTTATCACACACACGCACACATACACACACACACACACAGAGTTATTCAACAGAAGTAACTTTATCTTATTCATCACGATATTCTCATGTACTAAAACTATGTCTGTTACACAGGAAGAATTCAATGAATATTTGCTGGATTAAAGAAGGAAAGAATGTACTAAGTCATCTAACCTCCACAGGCTGGGGCATTCAGAAAAATGTTCATGGGACACCTGGGACTTTGAGTCATAAAGAAAGGGAAGAGAATTCCAGGCAGGTAGATGGCATGTTGGCATGTTGAAAAACGGCCTATTGTAAGGAAGGTGTGGGGTTTTTTTAAAGCTTATTTATTTTCAGAGAGAGAGCGCAAGAGACAGCATGAGTGGGAGGGGCAGAGAGAAGGAGAGAGAGAACCCCAAGCAGGCTCCACACTGTCAGTACAGAGCCTGATGTGGGGGTCGAACTCACAAATCATGAGATCATGACCCCAGCTGAAATCGAGAGTCAGACGCTTAACTGACTGAGTCACCTGGGAACCCCATATGTAAGGAAAGTGTTTAAGGACAAGACTGTCAAAGTAAGTAGAGCCACAGTACAGCTGTTCTGGAAATTTTGGCAGTTCTTCAAAAGTTAAACATAGAATTTCCATATGACCTAGCTATTCTGCTCCTAGGAATACACCCAAAAGAATTGAAAAACATGTCCACAAAAACTGGCACCCATATTTAGAATAACTAAAAGGTGGGAAAAACCCAAATGTTCATCAACTAAGGAATGGATAGACAAAATATGATATATCTATATACAATAAGATACTACTCTGCAATAAAAAGTAATCAAGTATAAATAGATGTTATAGCATTGATAAACTCTGAAATTATTATGATAAATGAAAGTGGATACACACAAAAGGTTACATATTGTATGATTCCATTTATATGAAATGTCCAGAATAGGCAAATCCACAGAGACAGAAATTAATACTTACCAGAGTGGAAGAAAAGGGAAAGTGGGAAATGGTTGCTATTGGGTAGAGTTTGGGCAGCTGGGGGAGGCAGAGGTTGATAAAAATTAGTGGTGATGGTTGTACAACTTTGTGAATATACAAAAACTCACTAAATTTTACACTATAAAAGTTTTTTAAATAAACTAAAACTTTTTCACCTATATATAAATGAACAAAATAAAAGGATAAACAAAGCAGAAGGCACTGCATGTCAGTCTTATGAGTCTGAATATTAAAGATTTCTGAGCAGGAAAAAGGCATAAACAGAGTGCCCAAGACAATTTTACAAAGAATTGGACAAAGTAAATCTTGGAGGAATGATGGCCAATTAAAAGACAATTATTGAGTCACAAATCAGTGAGGGCCTGGATTCAGCTTTTGACAATAAAACTGAAAGGAAGGAGAGGTTCAAGAGACATGATACAGGAAAAACTGACAGGATTTTGACAACTGAGTGAATGTTTAGAAGGAAAATTAGGAGTAGAATTTGGCAGTTCTTCAAAAGTTAAACATAGTTTCCATATGACCTAGATAGTCTGCTCCTAGGAATATACCTGATTTAGAAGTCAGCTGTATGGAGAAAATTGAGAAAGAGAATTTAGCTTTGGAAACCAGGACAATGCAAATACCACATAGATCAAGAGAAGTAGTTATTTAGGAAACTGTGGTAAACCATATTTAAAGCTGCAAAGAAACTAAGAATAAAGGAATATTCTTAGAATTTTTTTCACATTCATCATTCTTTAGTGACCCTGGGAGCTATGATTCAATTCCATAAACAAAATCCTCTTAAATGGCTTCTAAATAAGTGGGTAACTCACCTATGTGAGGAACTTCTGAAGAAAATATGATAAAATCCCATGAAGCCACCCTCTTTCTTCTAGTCCATTTGTAATACAAGGAAGTGGATGTATAATTCCTCACTACACGTCTAGCTCTTTCTTCTAGCGTTTTCTTGAAAGAAATCATTAATGCTGCCTCTCTGTGAAGCAGATGACTGGTTTCCCAGGTGCCAAAAGTTTTTGTGAACATTATCTTCCTTAAAACTAAAAAAGTAAAAGTATTTCATTGGTGACGTAAATAAGATTACAGTATGTTATCAACAATGTATTCTCTTTGGAACCTTCAATGTGGCTGTCCTCCAAGTACAAGCAGCAATGGCTGGCCATGTTCAAAGTACATAATACCATGATGTTGAAAATCAGGAAATTAGTAAAGAACTTGAAGAGAACAGCATGAGTTGTAGTAGAAATTTTGCCAAGACTGGGGAGTACAGCTGACTCAGAACAAAGTTTAATTTCACCTTTGCCTTCTTGTCACTTACCAAGTTTAATGCTATTTTCAAGCACACACACAGAGTCATCCATGTAGCAGACTGTATCTGGCATTCTTCAATAGCAGGAGGAAATTTGTTTGCACTGGAACAAGTAAATATCATATCCTACCTCTTTACAATAATCAGAATAGGGGTGCCTGGGTGGCTCAATCAGTTAAGCATCCAACTCTTGATTTTGTTTCAGGTCATGATCTCACAGTCCTGAGATTGTCCCAGGCCAGGTTCCATGCTACACATAGAGCCTACTTCAGATTCTCTCCCACTTTCTCCCTCTGCTCCCCACCCCCGACACCACATGCTCTCTTGCTTATAATAAGTAAATAAATAAATAAATAAATAAATAAATAAATAAATACAATAACAAAAAAAGAAATAAAATAAAAAGTGATGTAAATGGGAGGAAAACTTCTCAATTCCTTATTATATATCTGCTATAATTTCCTGTAAATAATGCCAAAAAAGAGAAAATAAAATGTGAATGAGAAATGTGTAAACTTTGTCTTTTTCTTTTTTGTTTAAGTAGGCTTCATGCCCAGTGTGGAGCCCAATGTGCGGCTTGAAGTCATAACCCTGAGGTCAAGACCTGAGCTGAGATCAAGAGTTGGATCCTTAGCCAACTGAGCAACCCAGGTGCCCTAAAATGTGTAAATTTTTTAATAAGTTACACACTTTTGTCAAAATAAGTAATTTACTAATATTTATTTGTGTTGTATTTCTGTGTCTAATGCTGTTTTTGAAAAGAGCTTATAGAATTCATTCTTTAATAACCTAGAGTTTACTTTAAAATGTTACTGGCTATGTTGGCCAAGCAAAATTAAGAGTGTAACTTGTAATGTTCACAGACAATGTAATGCTCTAGAACTGGGCTCTCAAACTCAAATATTACTACCTAGAAGAGCCAGGCAAGCAATAGGAGTGAATGAAGCTGATTGGATGAAGGACCACAGGGGATACTGAGGGTTGTGCCAAACTGGGGAGCATATTCCAGCTAACCATTGGCATGGGCTCATGGGCCCAGACCATCTGTTTTTTTCTGGAGGAGCTGAAAAATACAGCGTTTTACATGAAAATGTCCAAATTTTTAATGTTAGTAATTTTAATAAAGTCCAAAGATACATCTTATGTATGACCTGATTTGGCAGTAGCCTGCCAATTTGTGAACTTTACTCAAACAAAAAATAGATAGATGATTGACAGAGAGATAGATGATAGATAGATAGATAGATAGATAAACAGTTTGTCTTCTCCAGGAGATTTATAAAGATATTTTATTTTGCTAGGATGGAAATAACTAAAAACCAGTTTAAGTTATTAAAGTGAAGTTATTAAAGTGAAGTTACTAAGTGAACCTATTAAGTATTTTATATGTAAATCCCAGGTTTTCTTTATGTAATTTTATTCTTATTTTAAAGCCTCACAAATGAAGTATATTACAATACATATGAGAGGAATGACCCAAGGGATGCCAGATTTCTAAAGTGTTCACATTCTGCCAGCAGATTTGGAAACACATAAGGGCAACAACCAAAAACCATTTTTGTGTCTTTCAAATTAATGCATTGCCTTCCCCAAGGACCCTGCAATGCATTCCCCATGTGACAATTGTTTCCATCATTGTGGGAAAACAACTGTTGGATAAGTTGAGAGAAAAAAATATACCTAACATTTGAATTCACCCTGGAAAGAATTTCAGAATCCCTATAAGGTGTCAGACCCATTGTCTCACTAGCACCATACTCAGGCTGTGAATGAACCAAAGATGGCTATGAAACCAAGAATGACCTGCACATGACTTAGCATCCCTAGCTTTTCTCAGTAAACTGCCATCCAGTCAGCAACTTCAGATTAATGAAATCTAAATGTTTCCTAAAACAATTATTATCCTGTTCAATCCTTCAGTGAATTTGTTCCAGAACTTTACCACCTAACTCAAATCACACAAGAACAAAATTTTAAAGTTGAATGGATCCTGGAGATCATTTTCTTCAATCTCTTCACTTCCATTTCATTGTCCTAAAACTATCAAGACCAAACTTTAAAAGATGCATGAAGATTTGTCACAGAATTCTAAGAGTCTAGGAACAAATTTCTATTTACTCCATGTTTCTGTTTCATTATTTTGTAAATAATAAAATATAACCTAATGTTTCAAATATCTTATAGGCCATTTTTCTTCCCAGAATGGAATCCTACTTTTTGTGTTCAATTTCTATTTTATTTATGAAACTGTATTAACTGCTGGAAAATCCTAGGGGGTCATTTAGTGCCTTTTAATAGACATGTGATCCAACATACTCCAGAGGACCTACAAATAAGGTGAGTCAGGCCAACTTACAGCATCAGCAATATTGCCTCTCTGAAAATTACCTGGCACATTCAGTATGGTTGTTCTCCATTTATAAGAACAATGGTTCATCATACTCCAAATAGCACAAGACTGTGTCTACTCTGTCAGCTAGAGCTCACAAGGAAAGATAGGATCAGCCACTATAGTAGCTGCTGTGTTATCCTTGACATCATGTTTTTCTATATGGATGTGGAATTCTGGCAAAGAAAGAAAGAAAACATGGGCAAATATCACATTTTATCATCATAGCTGATGTAATTTAATGCATTGCCCCTTCCCAGGGTGTCGATCTGGTGTAACAGTTCCAAGAACCCAGCACAGCCCCTTTAGCCTTTGGTACCACCTGAAATACCATACTGACATTGTACCTTTTAGACCTAAAACATTCATGTGGTATCCACCGCCAAAAAACTAGGTCTGAATTTTACTTTTTCTGAATAAATTTAAAATAGATTGTTTTAAAACCTCCCCAGTATATAGAAAAACTAAATTTCCACCATCTAGGAATAAACTCATAGGAGGCTTACCATTATTTTTTGTCACATCCTTCTTAGTACAACAATTAGCACTATTTACTTCACCATTTCTGGATTTATAAAATGCTTTTCTAAACTATAAGTGTAGCCATGAACTGAAGAAAAAGTTCTCAGACACTTAGACTGAGCAGACATACAGGGCAACCTCTGCCAGTAAAACAGCAGCATCAAACTGCACATAGTCTTTATTTCGTGTTCACCGGGTATAAACATCAAAGAATGCTGAAGCATGGGAGGAAAACACCAAGAGCCTCCAGACATAGATCAAACACACATCTGGTGTTTACATGAAAGCACGCAGGAGGATGTGCAGTTTCAAGGACTGCTAGGCAGTTACAGAGGGTCTGTTCCCTAACTGGCTCCTGGGAGATCATGGGGCTCTGTTCTCATAGTGCTATCACGTTCAACAGCCTTGAAACCAGAACATTGCCAATGTTTCAGCAATTGCCCCATTCACCTTCCCAGGGCTTACAATACACTCTCTAGAAATAACTCCAAATATATGTGACTGTTATTTTTAGTTATTTCCTTATCTACCAAGAAATTTAACATGAGGACACCCAAACTCTTTGCTTTGGGGTAATTCATTGTCACTGTGTAAGATCATGTGCTTCATATATCATTTAATATTCAGTGTTTATTACATGATGTTCAATTATTTGTTTCCACTGCTACCTACCCCACTACATTATGAGCTTCCCAAGGGCAGCAGTGCCAACATACTTCTTCTTGTGTCCTCATTACCTTAAAACATACCTAACATGGGGCACCTGGGTAGCTCAGTTGGTTAAGTGTCCAGCTCTTGCTTTCAGCTCAGGTCATGATCTCACCATTCATGATATCCAGCCCCAGAGCTGACAGCACAGAGCCTGCTTGGGATTCTTTCTGTCCCCCTCTCTCTGACCCTCCTCTGTGCACTCTCTAAATAAATAAATAAATAAATAAATAAATAAATAAATAAACAAACTTAAAAAATATATCACATATAATAAACACTTCATAATTTTAAGTGTAAATAAAGTTATAGTCATACCTTTTCATCTTGTTGCTCTCAAAAACACATGCAAAGCAGAATAATAGAATGTCATTTTGTATATATACCTTTTTCCATTTTGCAGTCTATTGTCTTTGAGGCCAAACGTTTGTATTTAAATCTGAGCTCTGCCACTGACAGGTTGTATAACCTTGGACAAGTTACTCAACCTCTCTGCCCCTCTGTGGTGTCCTCCATAAACTGGAGAGAATATTAGTATCTACTTCAAGCAGGTGTTGTAAGGAATAGATCAGTTATTCCATATAAAGAGGTCAGGACTGTGCCTGGCATACTGTAGGCCCTCTGTAAATAAATACAATTAACACAGAGGTAGGAGTCAAAATGACAGGCTCTTCTGATCTCTCATGTGTTTATCCAGGTCAAAGTTACAGAATGTCCCTGACCCATGCTTCTTCATGTTTTAGGGACTTAATAATAATTCTTCTCCTTTCTCACTAAAGCATTAGGAGAAAAGCAACTTTTAAAATACTTTAATTCTCCAAAATATTTCTCTATTGTAATTAACTATAAACTGTTTTAGCTTTTAAATAACTTTATTGTAAACTAATGCATACTTATTATAGAAAATTCCAGGGGCACCTGGGTGGCTCAGTCGGTTAAGCGTCCGACTTTGGCTCAGGTCATGATCTCACGGTTTGTGGGTTCCAGCCGTGCGTTGGGCTCTGTGCTGACTGCTCAGAGCCTGGAGCCTGTTTCAGATTCTGTGTCTCCCTCTCTCTCTGACCCTTCCCCGTTCATGCTCTGTCTCTCTCTGTCTCAAAAATAAATAAATGTAAATAGGGGCGCCTGGGTGGCGCAGTCGGTTAAGCGTCCGACTTCAGCCAGGTCACGATCTCGCGGTCCGGGAGTTCGAGCCCCGCGTCAGGCTCTGGGCTGATGGCTCGGAGCCTGGAGCCTGTTTCCGATTCTGTGTCTCCCTCTCTCTCTGCCCCTCCCCCGTTCATGCTCTGTCTCTCTCTGTCCCAAAAATAAATAAACGTTGAAAAAAAAAATTTTAAAAAATAAATGTAAATATATATATATATATATATATATATATATATATATATTAAATTATATATCATTCCACCTCCCAGAGATAACTTTAACATTTTGGAATACATTCTTCAAGTTTTTCTATACATGTATTTTCATGTTAAAGTATCATTTGTTGGCATGTCTTAGGTACTACTGGAGGCAGAGGGAAAAATTACTGCTTAATGGTTCAGAATGAACAATTTAACGAAAACTGCAAAAAAAAAATTGGCTGGTACTTTTCTGTCTTTCTGCATAGAGCTCACAGAAGTAAAGCTAAACATCAAGACCAGTCATGAAGACAACCTCATTATTTACGTTAACCAGCTACAATGCAGTTGAAAAACATTTTGTTTTCAATGCAGCTAATAATCCATATGGATTTTTGCTATACTTTTTAAAAAATAATAATATAAAACAAACAGAACACACACAGTAGCCATTTTCTGCTCCTAAGATAGGACCTGACTTCCCAACCTCGCCTGGCCCATTTGACAGGGTTAGGGAAAGTACAGCAGCAGATGCTTCATGGAGAGAAAATATGCCCCAGAGACTTTGTCTCTACGAGGTTAATGTTCATTTTTCTAACGTCTGACAGAAGCCAGGCTTGATGACATAATAACAACCAAACATTCACTTCAACTTGAAGATGAGCTCAACAATATAACAGAATGCCAAAAAAAAAAAAAAAAGAATATAACAGAATGCCAACTGAAGAGGTTCTCTCATAGAAGTCTTAGAAAGTCCTGGGAATAAAAGCTAGAACATGGAAGTGTCAACCAGATATCCCAGTAAGCTCAGAATAGCCAAAACTGCTCTGATAATCAAGGTATCTACAGAAAACAGCACAGAGGGTAAGTGCTCCCTCATTAAAGAAAGAAGAGAGATGTGCTTTATACCACATATAAAAGGAATTATTGTATAAGGGGTCTATGTGTTGGACACTGTGATGTTTAAATATGTCTAAGTTCAAATGCATTTTGAATCTCCAGCAATACATGAGATAGTAGGTAATATTATCCCCATTTTACAGATAAGGAAACTGAGGCTCAGAAGATTAAATAATTTTTTTGAGGCCTCACAGACAGAAAGTGTCTAAGCTGGAATTCAAAACCACATTTTGAAGACCTCATTTAAAAAAGTAGACCTAACACCATTTATTAAGAGCATGTTTGCAGACTGGCAAAATGTTGGTTATTATTAAGTTTAAAAGCAGCTTTAGTCTTGTTTTTCCATGAATTCCTTAGGCCATCAGCTGAGGAATTATCCCCAAAGGTCTCTGGTTCTTCCTAGACCACCAACTGCTTCCCTCAAAACCAACTCTGCAGAAAACTGAAGTGAATGGGCATGTGGATTACAGGGACAAACCCTATAGTCCTGGGGAGACCCTCTTCTGACTTAAGCTGGGATGGGGGGTTAGGGATGGGCAGCAGCCTGGAGCAGAAGGGTGGCTGGAGGAAGCAATGACAGGGAAGAACTGGTAGAGGAAAGCTGCTAATCTTTTGCATTGGTCTTTCTTGTGTTTTGCCCAGAGACCATCATTGCCTACCTCTCAAGAGTGACAATCAGACCACCATGCTGGTATCTTTCAAGTCACAGGACAGCCCACAAGCTGGCTGCAGTGAGTTGTTGATGAAAATATCTACAGACAGAGCAGTGTCCCTTGCGTGTCATTCCTCCATGCCTTCAAACCCCCAGAGTTGCTGGGTGATCAGAAATAGACTGCCTCCTCCAGGGGCTGCTTCTCTGTGAGGGCTTCTAAGATAAGGCCTGATTTTCAACTTTTCTTTCTCATTTGTTTGTATGTTTGTATTTCTCTATGATTTTCTTAACCGATGTAATTTCTTTTTGAAATAAGGGAAATAAATAGTTCCCTTTTTGTCATAAAGAAAATAAAATTAAAGCATTTTGAGGAATTTTTTAAAACTGAAGATGGAAGGGAGTCAGTAAATAGGAGGGATCAATAGTTTAGAGGTAGCTTAAGATGCTCCGGGCTTGGATTCCTCTCCTAAAACTCACTGGGGTTGACAGAGCCCAGGCCCAGAAGGGCCTACAGCCCTTCTCAACACAGTGCCAGTCATTAGACAATAGAGCTCAAACACACACACACACACACACACACACACACACACACACAGAGTCCTGTGAACAGGAACTCACTGACCATGATAATCAGATATCTGAGGAATATAGCCACTTCAAAAGGAAGACAATCAGACAGCATTTACTAAAGTATGAGAACACACAAAGTGAGAAATCATGTGCAAACAAAAATTAACTATGAAAAATAGAATAATTGAGGTAAAGAACACAACAGATGGAATAAATAGTAGAATAAGCTACAACCAAAGAACAAATTATCAAGGAGATACAAGATCAAACTGAGGAATTCTCCCAGACAAACAACAGCAGGAAATGATAGAAAGTGTAAAAGAAAAGTTAAGATAAGGAGAGAAGTAGAAAGGGCTAATATCTGCACAATGAGGAAGAAGTAAAGATGGACAGGAAGAATTGTTCAATGAAGTAGTAGAGATAAAGTTCCCAAAATTAAAGAAAAGGATGTGAAATTGAAAAGGCTCTGTCACAGAGAGTTGGACAGGATAAAGATGGAAAAACCTATGTGGAGAAAAACCTACATGTTTAACAACACAGCCAAAGAGAAATTCTAAATGTATTTTAAGAATTATAAAAACGAGAACCACATCTACTAGCACAGTTCTAAAATTGATTTAAAATTCAACATTACCCCAGTCAAACTTAAAAAATCTTATGTAAATGTACAGGAAGAAATAAAAGGTTCACAAATGACCTTAAAAAGAAGCTATAAAAGGAGCATCTGCCAGACCAAACTAGAGGTCAACTGCAGAGCCAAAGCAGTGACACTGGATGGTATTGTCACCAGACCAGAAAAACAGCCTGATGGAACAGAACAGAATGCTCAGAGGCTGATGGATGAATATATGGGAACTTGGAGGGGACATTACAAATCAAGAGGAAAAGGATTCATGGTAAATAGGTGACAGTAGGGAAAATGGCTTACTACATGGACAAGAAAAGACTGAATTCCTATCTAACAACTTATTCAAGTGTAGGCTCTGGGCATATTAAAGACTAAATGTGAAAGAATGGTAAAAGTCTAAGGATAGAAGTTCATTTAATTCACAAAGAACTCTGAGACTGAATGAAACAAGATGTAAGGAAAAAAATATTTAATAAATTTGATACATCAAAATTTTAACTTAGCTTAATAGAAAGAGAACAGAATGAGAAAATTATTTGTAATATCTAAAACCAAAAAGACCAATATTCACAATATACATAAAACTACCAAACCAGAAAGAAAAAGATACAACCTAAATAGAAAAATGAGCAAAGGAGACCAGAGGAGGGCAATTTTCAGAAGAGAAAATAAAAAAATTAATAAGCATTTGAAGAGATGCTCAAAATTATTAGTAAACAAGAATCAATACAAATGAAAACAATGAGCTACCACTTCATATCTATTAAACAAGCAAAAATTAGAAAGTTAGATAACATACTGCTGGTGAAATGTACACATGTGCAGCTATCTAGAAGAGCAATTTGGCAATACCTATGCAAAATAAGTAAACAAATATTGTTTGACCCAGAAGTTCCACTGTTAGTATATACCCCAAATGAATGCATAAGCGATTTCATAAAGGATGTGCATAAGGATACTCATGTTCATGGTCCTTGTGGCCTTATTTTTCCTGGCTGGGAGTTGAAGGTTATCTGGGTGCCCATTTCCAGGAAAGTAAATAGGGTAAAATGTGGTGATGCACATTCTGGGATATCAGAAAACAATTAATTATAAGCAATAGACTTACCCACAGCAGTATATAGATATCTCTAAAATACTGTGCTTAGAGGAAAAAAAGTAACCAAATGAGATACATATAAACCAATATTGTTTATATAAATTAAAAAATACACACACTCAAACCAAAAATATTCATTTTGCAAGAACACATACACCCAAAAGGTACATGTTAAGTGTCATAAATTCTATGGGAAGAGGGCAATGGAGATGAGGTCTAAGGAAAAAAAAAATAAAAAAGAAAGGTCTTACATGCACCAATGATGGTACTGTGCCATGAAGATTTACCTCAATTCTTTCTACCCTCTGTGTGGATAATTCCACCTCTACCACTTTCCATCATTCCTGAGACTACTGGAAAGAGTCTTATTAGAGAAAATGCATGGATGGTAGGCATGAACATTGGGTGGACAGTAGGCATAACACTGAGAAGCTCATCAGGCAATCTGAATCTGACATCCATCAGTCTCATCATAACCAGTGAACAGTGGTGAGGAGGAGGAACAGAAAGCTTTCCTTGCCTGTACCCCCCATCAAGGTCATCTGCCATTCCCCTTAGTTTGCTATGTTCTGCTGCCCCCCCAAGACCCATGGTAGCATATCCTCATGTGGATATGTCGGAACACAAAGGTGATGCAAAGCACTAGACAAATGTGAGGCATTATTACCAGGTCTCTGCCACATCACTACTTGAATGTAGCCATCATTTTTTGCTCTTCCAATTCCCTACACATGCTCTCAAGTCATAAGACATGACTGAGGAGATAATGAGATATACCTGGGAATTGAACAGTCCCCAAAAACACTCTATTAATTTTTACCTCAGCACCACAGACATCCAGATAGGTAAACATCCTGACATAGTCAGTTCAGTACAAAGGCCCAAGAAGAAATTCATTCATTTCAGAGATAAGAAGTGCTGAAAGAGAGGGAACCAGAGGAAAGGGGGAAAGAGGAGAGAAGAGGAATGAAAAGGAAAGAATAAAGTCCTTGCTTTGGTATTAGAGTAAGTATTGAAGGATTTCAAGTTAATTATGTTCAGTGCTTGTTGATAGAATTGTATCATGATAAATGAAGTACTTGTAACTGATGCAAAAGTCAAAAATAGTAGAACAAATTTTCACTGATTCTGCTACTTAGTTCTGATAAAAACTAAGGACACCATATATTTTCAGCATGAGATTAATATTTTCATGAGTAATATTAGCAACTTTTTGGCATTTCTTTCCTTGCAAGAGCACTGAAGGCTTGCCTAGACCAGGGCATGAGTGTAAAGACTGTCCATATGTTTTGCATTCACATTCAGTATTTTGTATTCATTCAATAAACCTCCATGTGGTTTGAGACCTGCACCAATTACTACCAGCCAGAGAGTTGTTGCTAAATAGTCTACAGTTTCAAACTTTGGGGACTCAAAGGAAGAGTGAATTCCACAGAGGTTTTTAGCTTTGGCACACTCCTCCTGCTTTACATGACCTGCTTGTATCAGTGGCAAAATACTCACATACCTTGCCAGGGATTAAAATTTTATTATTGGTAATTTTGACCTGTAATAGTCATACAGTGTGTGTGACTTCAATCAACTATTCCAACCTTTAAAGACTTCTTGTGGCCACATTTTTCAAAGGCTTTCATTTTATTAATAGACGGTGCCTCCACCAATATACAGGTTACACAGCCCTTTCCTCATATAAGTCATTCACTCTAGATAGATGGGAGTTAATTTGTAAATTTTGAGTTTCATTTTAAATCTTTCTAAAATGTACAGTTGACCTCACTATCATAACTGTAAGTTGTCAAGCTACAGTCTTGGATGCTGACAGCATGGACCAGATGCTTGGTCCATGACTTCTCTTGTCTTCCTAGAGGCAGTGACATCCAGACCCAACACTAACCTGTGTGTTAGTAGATATGCTCTTAGCAGGGCACAGATGCTTGAAAATTGCTTCTTCCCACATTCCTCCTCTCCAGACCATAGCTCTACTGGACTCTGCAGTAGAACACAAACGGAATTGAGTCTTCACCCTACCATTTACTACGCTCTGAAGTTTAGGCCCTTATTTTACCTCTCCAATTTTCCACCTAAATTCAAGACACAATTGCTTACCTCAAAAGATTAATGCAAAGATTAAATATGAGAACATTAGCTGCCACCCTGAAAACTCTTCAATAGCTGTCCCTTACCTACACAGTATCTAACTTAAGCTCCTTTGCAACATCTAAGGTCTTGCAAGACTGGGCCTGTGCCCTCCTCTTCCACCATTCTTTGCACTCCCCCTGCCCTCCAGCAATGCTTCCCACTGACCCGTGAACACACCTAACCTCTCTGTGCTTTTGCATGTGCTAGTTCCTCTACCTAGAACACCTTGTTCTCTCTTAGTCACTTGTCCAACCTCAGTTCATCTGTTAAGCTTCAGTTTAAATGTTTTCTCTATTCTGGATGACCTCTCCCAAGTCCAGGTGGACTCCAGTTCTCCTTCTCCAATGCTCTAGGGCATTGTGTCCATACCCCCATTAAAGTAAATATCATACTATATACTAATTGCTTTGTTGAGTATATATCTCTGCATCAGACTGCAAATTCCCTGACAGCAAAGACTGTCCCCTGAGGCAGTCACAAGATCCCACACATGGCAGGCACTTAGTAAATGGGAATTGCCTCTCCCCTCTTCATCTGTGTGGGTTTATTTATCAAAGGCCAAAGGCTCCTGCTCTCGGTCTCCATCCTTTCTTCCCGTTGTCAGTGCTGACTGCTACCTCCTCTGATCTTCTAATTTCTGAAAGCAGCTAAATCCTGGTCCAGGAAGCACATGAAGGTTCAGAGAGACTCAGCAGGGAAGTCAGGAAATAGGGACCAGTAAAATTCCAAATTCTATATATCCCCCACTGGCTATCTTTTGTTACCCTTCTGTTTCCTTGTAGAAATAAGCATCAAAGGTTGAAAAGAGCAAGAGCTTGTGTGCTTGTTTTCAGGTGAGTGAGGAGGGGAAGGAAGGGAGAGTAGACCCCACTCATTCCCCAAGTCTGGCTTGCTGGGAAAAGAGGCTGGCGGTGGCTGCTTCACAGAAAAAAAAGGGAACTACCTGAGCACCTAGGAACACTGACAAAGCAAAAGTGGCCCCCAGTCCAGAGACAGAGGTCTTCTTGTGGTTCTTGCAAAACTGCTTTAGAGACCAGGGTGCCTCCTCCCCTTTAGGGACCTTACCATCAATCAGAATTCCTAACATGTTAGCTATAGCAGCTTCCCTGCTCTTCTTGCCTTTCTTCACTGATGCTGGGAGCTCAAGAACTCCTTTTTTGGCACCAAAATACTGCCTTTTTTCATGTGAGAAATCTGGATATTGGAGAATATGCTGTATTGGGATATGCGGTAGCACAATGAAGTGTTTCATGAAACAGCAGTATCAAGAGGTCCACATGTGCCCACCATCTCTCCCTGTCCCTAAATCCTTCAAAATTAATAAAGATAGGTCAGGGCAGAGCATACATAAAGTCTCATCTAAGACACTCGACTTATACCAATTTCTGTTCATTCACTGCTTTCCACACTGAAATTTTTATGTGTCACCCACACATAGTCACCCATAGTCACACATGAGGTAGTGTCATTCCACAAAAGAAGCTAAGTAAATCGCAGGCTAGGAGAAGAACCTGCAAAGATGCTAATAACTGGGAAGTGCAAACAGTACACATTTGCCCACAAACCAGTGCCAAAGAGACTGGTGGTCACTCAGTTTATGTGATATTCTGAAGAGTTTTCTGGTTCAGTCATGTTTCTAATCCCACTCATTAAGCTTCCAGAGTTTTTCTGTTTTGTTTTGTTTTTTTTTTTAATTTTTTTTCAACGTTTATTTATTTTTGAGACAGAGAGAGACAGAGCATGAACAGGGGAGGGGCAGAGAGAGAGGGAGACACAGAATCGGAAACAGGCTCCAGGCTCTGAGCCATCAGCCCAGAGCCCGACGCGGGGCTCGAACTCACGGACCGCGAGATCGTGACCTGGCTGAAGTCGGACGCTTAACCGACTGCACCACCCAGGCGCCCCAAGAGTTTTTCTGTTTTGAAGTTAGATTTAACAAGCATCTTCCTGCCTACCTAGGGTTTCCAAATAAAATACAGAACACCCAGTTACATTTGTGTTCCAGATAAACAACAAATAAATTTTTTAAGTTTAAGCATGTCCCAAAAATCGCATGGGATATGCTTATACTGAAATTACATTTGTTACTTATCTGATTCAAATTTAACTGAATGTTCTATATTTTGACACAGCCTATATTTCCAAGAATGAAATGGATTCTTGGGTTTATGTCTTAAGGAATTATCTGAGATTAAAGATTCCCTTCATCCTTACTTCACTTAGAGTTCATAACCAACCCCAATCTCTGGAGCTGGTTAAAGTAGCAAGTATCAATACAATTTATTTGTTTCATTTTTTTCCCTACTCACTTCTGGAACAGAGTTTTGCAAAGAGAATGGCCGAAAAGCAATTTAAATTGAAAATGGTGGTATGGAAACAAGTTGTGGGTAAACCATAGATGTTTCTCAATCCCTGTATAGTCTGGATGTTCAAGTCCTGTTGATTATGATCTTATTGTTCCTTCTTCCTCCTGGGTTGGTTTGAAGGCTTGGATAACAAATGAGACATTTTTAATGAACTTAAGTTAAATATTGATTCAAGGAGTGAACACAATTTCAATTAAATTTTATTCAATATTTATTTAAATAAATTTAACTCACTTTCCAATAGTTGTGTTTTACAACAGTTTGCTGTACCAAAATACATTTTAGACATATTCTTTTTGCAAAAAACATTTTTAAAAGAACCTGTTTAAGGAGAGTAACCAGCACTCTGACTTTTCCTAAGAAAAATATATTAGAAAGTCCAGTCATAATTTTTTCCAATGGATCACACTTGTGGCCTGAACACCTATTACAGCTTGCATCTGACATCCAAAGAATGCAATGAGAGTTGCAATCTCCTCTCCACACTAAGAAAGTAACAGTAACAGAGTAGAATAAGGAGAAACAGGAGGAGGAGGAGGAAGAGGAGGAGGAGGAGGAGGAGGAGGAGGAGGAGGAGGAGGAGGAGGAAAGAAAAGGAGAAAGAGGAAGGGGAGGAGGGGAGGAGGAGGAGAGGAAGAGGGGGAAGGTTCAGGAAAGAATTGGAAGGGAAAAGGGCATAACTTTATCTTTGGTGCCCAATGTGTGCCAAGTCTGCAGGTCCACAGCTACTAGGACTTGGCACAGGATTCAAATGCAGGCAGTCTGACTTCTGTCTAAGGACTACCAAATCCCCAGGCTTACTCCCCACAATAATGATGGCTCAGAGAACTCACTTCTTCAATTTTCTATTTAGGTTTACTCATTCTTTATCTCAAGAAATAATAGCATGCTAGGCACTAGGTGGCATAAGTGAGAAACAAGACAGAGCCCAGGCCCTGTTTTACTTGCCTTTGAGTGTAGAATAAGAGATAGAAAATGTTAACAAGTAAATAAACAAGACTAAATTCTGATAACTGCTCTAAAGGAAAAAAAGTTGCCCCAAGCAAGGAAATAGGAGGGACCTACTTCAGATGATACTGAAACCTCATTTAGTATAAATTCAGGTAGAGTCTAAAGGGACTCATTATGGATAACCAATCACTCCAATCACTCAGGAACTTCCAGGAGTTTTTGAAACTCTGTTCAAGGAATCAGAGACAAATACCAAATATATTCTTTTTTTTTATTTTTTTTAACGTTTATTTATTTTTGAGACAGAGAGAGACAGAGCATGAATGGGGCAGGGGCAGAGAGAGAGGGAGACACAGAATCCGAAGCAGGCTCCAAGCTCTGAGCCATCAGCCCAGAGCCCGACGAGGGGCTCGAACTCACGGACCGCGAGATCGTGACCTGAGCTGAAGTCGGACGCTTAACCAACTGAGCCACCCAGGCTCCCCTATATATTCTTTATTATATCACAAGAGACAGGAAAATTAAGTGGGTGTCCTGTAATATTTAGCAGTTAAAAACTAAAAGGTATCTGGCCTTGTTTTAGAGGTGAAAAGAGGTTATGGTTGAAACAGGAGGAGAAAACCCAAGAAGGAACCAGAAATGGTTCCAAGGAAAAAGCAAGGAGTTTTCTGCATCTCTTTTGCTTTAAATGAGACGTGCATATTCTGATACTAACACTGTATAGCCTACAAAATGAAGAGAACCTTTTCTAATAGAGCATATTTTATTTTACTCTTAAAAATAACAACACTGACCCTTCCAGATATTTGTGCTGGGAGATTCAAATCTAGGACCTTCTTGCCAACAGCCCACAGAAATTTCCCTTCAGCCTTTCAGGGAAGTTATTCTATGTTGCTACCTCCATTCGCTACCTCCGTTCTGTGAGCAAATTTCCTGCAACTTTTTAATTAGCTTAACACTCACAGAAGAGACAACAAATGAATGTGAATTATTTTATGAACACAAATAAGAGAAACATAAACAACATGGCACTAACTCTTGTTAAACTGACACAGAAGAACAGGACTGAACGTGAACATGACACAGCAGCCAGGATCTGGGAGGGCCTCTGGCATTACGTCAGAGCCTGGATGGGAGGAGGGCTGGAGCTCATTAAGAAAAGGCCTGCGTACAAAGGCCTAAACAGTAGTGCCCTGTTTCCTGGAACTGGGGCTAGCAGGCCTGTAGCTGGTTTGAACATTAATTGCCAACCATCCCCAGGCTGTCCAGGTAGAACTTGCAGTCTGAGTCTTGCATTGCCTGTACAATAACAAGAATGCAGCTTTGTGCTGACTGAGCAGTAACATTTTATCTGGTACAATACTCTGATTTCTGATACTAATGGCCTTAAGTAAAATGGAGGATTTTAAATTTGATGGAAAAGAGCGCATACCTGTCGACTACGTGAAGGGGATAATGCAACCCATACCTACCTGTAACATCTGGGACCAGATCTGGAACTTCCAAGCCAAGTCTGATGATCTACTTATTGTCACCTATCCTAAAGCAGGTAGGGGGTAGGGGAGAGGGGAAGGTGAAGAAGAGAGTTAGGAAGGTAAGTGGGGAAAGTACATTAATAATGAAATAAAGGAGTGGGAAATTGTTTACTGGACGGAGTGATATGGCTAAGATATATATCTTGTGGAAACTGAAACTACAGAAAAAAATATTAAAATGACGTACAAATTTTAAGAATTTAATTCTTCCTATGATGTACATATTTTTTTAATTTTTTTTTTTTTTTGAGAGTGAGACAGAGACTGAGTGTGAGCAGGGGAAGGGCAGAGAGAGAGGAAGACACAGAATCTGAAGCAGGCTCCAGGCTCTGTGCTGTCAGCACAGAGCTTGATGTGGGGCTCAAACTCACGAATGACGAGATCATGACCTAAGCCAAAGTCAGACACTTAAAAACCCACTGAGCCACCCAGGTGCCCCTGATGTACATTTTTTTTACTTCCCCAGTAAAGAGTGAATGAAAGAGCTGAGAACTAAAGGGCTAGATTTATTGATTTGTTTGTTCCCAATGCAGGCCCTTACTGCAGATCCTGTAAAAAAAAGAAAAAACAAAACAAAACAAAACAAAACAAAACAACTTCTTTGTGTGTGTGAGCTAAAAAGGGGATCCCAAGGCTGATTTGGGGAAGAGTTATGGGAGCTTTGGTCCTGCAATGCTGATTTCACCTCAGCAGCCCCCAGAAGCCCTCAAAATTCTCTCAGTTCAGGGTCTGAGAACTACTGTTTTGATTTCCATCTTCCATCATGGCATGTTGTGAACCTACTTCCTTGTTTCAGTAATTAGTTTAACAGAAGTTGCTATAAAAGTAAGAATACTTGAGCCCAGCCACTGTATCATAAAAATTTTAGGATGAGTAGGGAGAAATAGTTCTCTACAGATTTTTGTGCATATTACATATATAGTAAAAATACACTATTTAATTCACAGCCAGATTGCATGTACATTTGCTCTTTGAAAAATCAAGTTACCTGTCAATAACCCCTCTTTCACACACACACATGTACATGCACACACACCAAAAAATCTAAACCTAAGCATTTTCTGAGATTTTATGTTCAAACCTCTATTGAGTCTTTATATCTAATGATCCTAATAAAAGACTACCAGCAGATGAGAGCCTTAGACTCCTAATTTTCTAATCTTACTCATCGTGAGCCTGTTCAGGATTAAACTTTCCTAAGTTTGTGAATGTAAAAGAATTCACTGGTAAGAATCACATGTCATAGTCTTAATTTTGTCCACAACTCTACTTGATCATCATTTCAGCATAATGTTTAATAGTTAATCTTTCTCCGCCTCCCAAATGTGAGCAGCAAGATTTGGTTTATTTAAGGTTTTCATGGGTTAGGATTAATGGGGCTTCAACAATCCAAATAACACACTAAATAAATAATATGCTTGCCAGCTAATGTAATATTTAATCATCACTAAAACCTTATCCATTAATAAAGGCTAAATTTATTGGAGGGGAGAATGAACAAGCATGGATGAAAAATATGGCTTACACCTAAATTTTTAAAAGAGTAATAAATACTCTGTGAATGAGCCAAGAGAAAAAATATAGTATAAAATCACTGACCTCTAGAGGATGTATTGAGAAATTCCACTCATCCCCAAACCCCTAGCAACATGTGAGCCTGCCCCATTTTTAGCTGGCCCATGGCTATAAATTCAGAGTGACCACCTAAAACCAGTACAAATAGCTCTAACTTTCTTTGACTAGATAGCTGAAGAAATATTGTTCTTTTATCCTGTAATAAAAGAGTTGGTGCCAGAAAATATTAGAGACCAACTCATCTACGATATAAAATGTAATTTTTTTCATTGTTTCCTAACCTATGCCCTTGCTGTAGAGCTAAAAGCACTAAATTGACAGTATGAGGAAAGGAGTCTATAGAGATCTGATTTCAGAGAAAATAGGAAGATTAGCCCAGATTCAGGATTCAGAGAACCATTCTCAAATTGTTCATCTTCCTGACATGGATTTGTCAGAATGTCTAGTACAACAGCTCTTCATCAAAGGATGAAGACTTAGTTGGTAGGCACTGTATCAGTCAGAATCAGACAGCACACAGAAACTAACTGGGCCTGGGAGACAAAGGGCCCTTCTTCCAGTGGCTTCTTGCATTTGAGACACTGGGCAGCAAAATGTGGTATGGCCTCTGCAAAATTTCTATCTATTGAAGCTGCCTTTCGGGAAGAATGACCTCTATCTCTCTTCAACGTTTCAATGCATTTCATCAGGGGAATCTAAATAATATTCAGAATCTTAGTGGCAAAGAAGTCTAGATAATGCACTTTTTAGCATTTCAGTCCCTGAGATAAGGGGAAAATTAAGAAATGGGTGAAAATGGATACTAAGTACCAATGATCAATATCCAGCCCAGATACTAATTATTCACTTGTTCATTCAGCCAACACATATTAAGTAGCTCCTATGTAGCAGCCCCACTATGTGCTTGGGAAACGGTTTGAAAACCACATAGTGATTACTCTCCAGGAGATCATAATCAGGTGAGAAAGACCTTTCATTCTAGCTTTCTTATGAACAATGCAGCTATATCAATAAGATAACAATTCAAATTAATGGTTGTGACAGGCAAAAAAAGAAATGAACTGCATATTTATCAATATAGTGTCCACTCCAAATTGCAGCCTTTGTATAAAAATTCATATTGTGATAACATAAGACATAAATAAAAAATGATGTTTTCTGAATTCCACTATAAACCTAGCTTTAAAATTCAGAGAGGTATTCTAACAAATATGATCATATTTTAAGAAATGTAGTATACTAGAGGCGCCTGGGTGGCTCAGTCAGTTAAGCATCCAACTTTGGCTCAGGTCATGATCTCACAGTTTGTGAGTTCGAACCCCACATCGGGTTCTGTGCTGACAGTTCAGAGCCTGGATCCTGCTTCAGATCCTGTGTCTCCCTCTCACTGCCCTTCCCTTACTTGTGTTCTGTCTCTCCCTGTCTCTCAAAAATAAATAAATGTAAAAAAATCTTTAAGAAATGTAGTATACTAAATGTCTGTGCATCTTCATCTTACATGTGGAATAAGGAACAACATGGACTCAGGAGATAGTGGACTTAATACAAAATGAAGGTGATGTTGACAAAAGTCAACGAGCACCTACTTACATACGATTTCCTTTCATCGAATGGATAGTCCCATCCATGAGATCTGGTGAGTATGGAATAGCAACACTTGACTATGATCCTAAATATACACTTAGGATTTTTTACTATCACATTCACAGGCATTCAAGCTGAAAAAAAAATCATAGAAAAGACATAAGAATTAATACAACCACTTTGAAAAACTAGAAAAAAATTAAATTCTAGGCATTCAAGCATTACTAATGAATTATGTGACTGTATTTTTTTAACTGTGTCTGGCCGTTGCTAAACTCCAGACATTTTCTAATGGAGTTACTGATTATACACAAGTTTTTATTCTCCATTAGAAATTAATTGTATTCCACAAAGTTGAGCCCAAGTGACATAATTTCATCATGGAAGGGTTTGAATCTTTTAGGTTCTTATTTGTTTGGTTTCTTGTTTGTTATGGCTAAAGACTGTTTTAGCTTTAAAAAATCATTCATAAGCTACACATATTATCTCATATCAGATCTACTGTTACAGTGCTCTCATAGTTGCCTTGAATTGTTCAACTGTTCCTAAAGTAGTAATAATGGAAGCAGTAAGATGTTGAGGCAAATAGAAAAAAAAATGGTGGTGAGTGATCAAAAATCAATTTTGCAGGTTTGGAACAAGCTAAGCAAATGCCCTCACCACGGACCCTGAAAACACATCTTCCCATCCAATTGCTGCCACCATCCTTCCTAGAGAAAAACTGTAAGGTAAAAACCAAAAGGAATTCACAATTTACTCCTTAAAACAACCCCAGAGTGGTCTTTAATTTCCTCTTGAGACACTTCACTTGTTAAAGAAGAAAGAGTCCCTCTCTTCACAATAATCAATATGCAAATTGATTTGAGTCTTTTTCAAGTCCCACAAAAGTCAAAATCATAAGAATGCAGCATCAGAAAATCTCATCTGTATGGAATGTACCCACTTGAACATAATTTGTATGAGCAATAACAAAATATAAGTCTAATCCTATTTTTGCTACTTTCCTAGATAATCTATGTAGCAAGAAATCCAAAGGACAATATGGTGTCTTATTACCATTTCCAAAGAATGAATAAAGCTCTTCCTGCTCCAGGAACCTGGGAAGAGTATTTTGAGAGTTTTCTGGCTGGGAAAGGTAAGAGAATTCAGTTTGTTTCTTTTCTGTCTCAAAATTCTCAAACACTCTAAAAAAAAAAAAATCATTTCCTTAGAATATCTGGGCCTCTGCCTGCTTTACTGTGAAGAAATCATCAGTATGATACTCTCCCTCTCTTTAGGAAATCTCCTTTCAGTGGAATATTTGTTTGTTGGGCTTCTGTGATTCATTACCCTATTTTTCATCCTCCTTACAGTGTGCTGGGGATCATGGCATGACCATGTGAAAGGATGGTGGAAAGCCAAAGATCAACACCGCATTGTCTACCTCTTCTATGAGGACCTGAAGAAGGTGAGGGGCAGTGCCATATAAAATGTTCCCATTGGACCATAAGACATTTAAGTCATAATGTATGGACCCTACTGGGGACTCATAGATTGAAACAGGGAATAGAAAATGCTGCATTTCATTGGTTACTGCTGTCCATGAATCAAAGAACACATGGGATATCAGGAGTTTATGTATCACATAGTTTCATCTACAATTTCCTGGTGCTCTGGGGTATGGTACACTGTTTCCATATAGGCAAATTGCAAGCGATACCTTTATTTTCCTCTTCCATATCTATTTTAAAATTCCATTTAGAAAGGAAAACATTTCCTAGCACATTTTGTGTTTTTTCATTAGTACTTGAGAAACATAATTTCGAGAAATGGGTTAAGAATTTAGGGTGTAATGGAAAATACTAATGATTTAGATTCAAAATTCTTGAATTCAAATTGTGGCTTTACCTACTGGCAATTATTCTTGGTAAGGACACTTAACATCTTAGAGATTTACTTAGTTTCCCTAAATGCAAACACTAGATAGTAATATATACTCTTCCAAGATCTACTGTGAGGACTAAATAAGATGAGGTTCATGGGAGTTTACTATAAATTATAATATACCCAATACTATCTATGACTTAACTAAATACAGGGATCTATGAAAATTAGAGTCTCTGTTCTTCAATTATCACTGAAAGACTTGCTACTCAAAAGGTGTTTCACAGACTAGCTGCATGGGGCTCTCAGACCCCACATCAAGCCTACTAAGTCAGAATGTGCACCTTATAAGATGCGTTATAAAATGCCTAGGGGATTTGTGGGCACATTAGCTTAGATGTATGTCTCCTGGGTTCAGTCACTGCTGGGCCTCATCTAGCTGTTTCTACAGAACATCAAAAGAGCAAAACAGGGGCGCCTGGGTGGCACAGTCGGTTAAGCGTCCGACTTCAGCCAGGTCACGATCTCGCGGTCCGTGAGTTCGAGCCCCGCGTCAGGCTCTGGGCTGATGGCTCGGAGCCTGGAGCCTACTTCCGATTCTGTGTCTCCCTCTCTCTCTGCCCCTCCCCCGTTCATGCTCTGTCTCTCTCTGTCCCAAAAATAAATAAAAAACGTTGAAAAAAATTAAAAAAAAAAAGAGCAAAACAGAATCATTTTTCTATTTTTTTAGTCAAGATACAATAGACAATTAACATTATATTATTTTCAGGTGTACAACATGATTTAATATTTGTATATGTTTTGACATGAGCACCACAATAAGTCCAGTTAACATCTATCACCACAAATAGTTAGAGAATTTTTTTCTTGTGATAAGAATTTTTAAGATCTATTTTCTTGGCAACTTTCAAATAGACAACATTGTATTATTAACTATAGTCACCATGCTACACATTACATACCCAGGACTTATTTTATAACTAGAAGTTTGTAACTTTTGTCTCCCTTCATCCATTTGCCCATCCTACTCTCTATCTCTGGCAACATCAATCTGTTCTCTGTATCTATAAGTTTGGTGGTTGTTGTTTAGATTCCACTCCACAGTTTCTTCAAACAGAAAAGGTCAGATATGCGCCCTATTTTAGTGCAGAGAGTTATCTACAGAATTCTACACTTAGATATTCAGTTAAGAAATATTATGGCAGGGAATCGTATAAGGGAAATGTTTGCTCTTTCATGAATAGATATGACAAACTGAGGAAGCCATAGAAGGAAGGAATACTCTGCTGTTAAACACAGAGTAGGAAAACTCCATGTAGGTAATGCTTGTCCACATGATATCAAATGTATCATTATAGGGTAAAAATAAGAATATATCATCAGGAATGATGCCCTTTTAATGGGGTATATCCTAATGTATTATGATGCCAGGAAGAAACTTTATTGAACAGGTAGTCTAACCTTAGAATCTCTAGAGCCCTTTTAAATATTTCTGTGATCATGTTCTGGAATGTCCCCTAACTAGTCACTCAAAGCTCAATATTCTCTGCACTCTTTTTTTTTTCTGGTGTAATTTCTCTTAGCTTTTCTTTTTTTTTTCCTCTTTTTTAAAAATATTATTTAAATCCAAGTTAGTTAACATAAACTAATAATGGTTTCAGGAACAGAATTTAGTGATTCATCACTTACATATAACACCCAGTGCTCATACCAACAAATGCCCTCCTTAATGCCCATCACCCATTTAGTTCATCTCCCCACCCAACACCGCATCAGCAACCCTCAGTTTGTTCTCTGTGTTTAAGAGTCTTTTATGGTTTGCCTCCCTCTCTGTTTTTATCTCATTTTTCCTTCCCTTCCCCTATGTTCATCTGTTGTTTCTTAAATTCCACATGAGTGAAATCATATGATTTTTATCTTTCTCTGACTTATTCTCTTAGCATAATACATTCTAGTTCCATCCACATTGTTGCAAATGGCAAGATTTCATTCTTTTTGATTACTGAGTAGTATTCCATTGTATATATATTCCATATCTTCTTTATCCATTCATCAGTCGATGGACACTTGGGCTCTTTCCATAATTTGGCTATTGTTGATAGTGCTGGTATAAACATTGGGGATTCCTAGCCTATGTGAAGCCAATTAATTAAGCACTTTTGACATCCAAGCTTTTAAAGCAGAAGACACAGATGTCAGGCTGTGCCTTTCTACTTTCTTTCCCTTACCGCTCCTCCTAGAGATAGGGACTTCCCATGGCCACAGCTCCCTAGGGTGGTGTGTCCCTCTGATGAGGAAACATTGGAACTCTCAGGAGCACATAAACATCTGGACATGCTGGGTAGTAGAGTTACTAGTCATGGGTGTCTCTTGGGCACTTCATGGGTGCAAAATAGTCCTCTCCCATTCTCCTGCCACCACTTACTTCCACCACTGAAATGGTCTGGGGACATTTCTATCAATGAAACAGGAGACAGCCTCCTTAAATTGTCTTACACTATGCTTCCACAATACCTTTGCTCTTATCACCAGTCTATGGACTCTCCTTGTTGGATATTTAATTGACCAAGATCCCCACCCCCCGCGATAACTGACTTCCATGGGACACTTGGGCATAACTCTTAGTGAAACGCTCTCCCTGCACTGCATGTCACTGTATGCTGAATGTTTCACTAACACTTCAGTTTTTGCTCCTATGTTAAAGCAAGAAAAGCTTAATAATTCCAGTTAATAAAAAAGAGAATATTATGGACCATCATGTTAAAATGAGTCATTTATGGATAGTTGAGCATTTGTGATATAAGATTTTTTAATTTTATCTCATGGCTTGTTACTGATTACTGTTATTAATTCATTTCAGTATTCTTATTAAACCAATTGTTTTATATCAAATCTTCACTTTTCTTTCAACTCTCATCATAGAATCCAAAGCAGGAAATTCAGAAGCTGGCAGAATTTATTGGAAAAAACCTAGATCATGAAGTTCTAGATAAAATTCTCCATCACACTTCATTTGATGTTATGAAGCAGAATTCAATGGCAAACTATTCATCAATTCCTACTGAAATCATGAACCACTCTGTTTCTCCATTCATGAGAAAAGGTTTTTATATTTTCTTTTGATCATAATCTTAAAAGTGTTGTGCAACCTTTCACAGCCTTGGGGGAATTTTCTTTCCTGTGGCTAAGAAAAAAAAAGCTCTATAACAAATGATTCTGGGATTCTTAGGAAACCACAAATGAAATGAAAACAATGTTCAGATAATTGAAGAGTAAGGTGTGGTGTCTAAATCCCACCCCTTTTCCCCCCCAACTCTTCAGAGATCTTACTGATAAGGTGAAAACACACAGAATTAAATGAGATAAGGCAAAGAATACATTTTATAATGGATTTACAAGGGCTTTATGCTATCAGTTAGATTTAATTCATTCCAAAATACTTACTGAGTGGCTACTATGTGCCTGGCACTGTTCTAGGTAATGTCTAGAGCAGTGAAAAAAAACACAAAATTGTCTCCCCTCATGAACATTATATTCTAGCCACAAATAAAATAAGCAAGAAGAATACACAGGATAATAGATGATGGTAAGCTCTACAGGAGGAAAAGGCAATCTGTGAAAAGGTAACAGGAGTTGCAATTGGAGAATTTGGGAGATTTTTTTTTGTTTGTTTTTTTCCTCAGAACTATACCTTGAATTCTCTCACATACAAGCCCTTCCTGGTAGGTCTATACAATGAAAGCTATAGGCATAAGCACCTACCACACTTTGACGTGCAAAGAGGACAGGAGAAAAAGACAAGAAATCCCCCCATGCCTGCTGTTTTAATTATTGTAGTTTCATTTCCCCCATTAATGTGACTCAGTGGGTAATGGGCTCTCCTGTTACCAGATCAGATAAGAAATTCTTCTTCCTTTCAGAATGAAATTGACAGGTTAGCAACAGAAATGTTTTGTTCAATATTGCTTCCCAGGAAGGCAGAACAGAAATATTCACACAGAAATGGGAAAATAGAGAAATACAAATTGACTCTCTCCCACATGACTGTTTCAGGGACAGTTGGAGACTGGAAAAATCACTTTACTGTGGCTCAGAATGAGAGATTTGATGAAGACTACAAGAAGAAAATGGCTGATTCCAGTCTAACTTTCCACTTCCAATTCTCATAAAAAAGAAAACAAAATTTTTTTTTAGTTTATTACCTAATTTATTGGGTAATAATTAAATTTTGTTGCTCAGATCACATAATATTGGATTAGGTTCTCAGACTAGTTGTTTATTGTGTTTGCTTTTGTTCACTGTAAAAAAGTGGGGATAAAGCTAACAGAGATTGGGGACAAGGTGGAGAGTGGGAGGAGAATGGCAGTGTGGAAGAAATGAGGTTCAATCATCACTGGTTAAAATCCTGGCATCATTGCTAATTATCATTATGTTTAAGTTTTCTACAGATCATGTGTTTGTTAACATTAAAAATTCTTCATTCCTTATATAAGAAAACACTAAAATTTTCAGAGTAAGTGTTCTTTCAGACTAACTTCTCAACACAGCACTAAAGTATGTAGATAGTGACTATTTCTCCCAGAAAGTAATTGGTAGCCAAGTAACCATCGTGTAACTCTGTTTCCCCATGAAACTTTCCAATTCACTTCAGTGTTCTTTCTATAATACATCTATCCCTATCAATTACCACATCCTATATACTTAACTCTCTCTCTCTCTCACCTCAGCCAGTGCTATGATTCAGTCTTGGAGTCATATCTTGATTTGCCTCCTTCCAGTAAATCCATAATCATATGCTAATCCACCAACAATATCTCAGTTTTTCTTGTATGAAGTCTCATTTCTATAGCCACCCTTCTGGTTCAGAAACCTTTTACCCATACTAGTGTAAGCTTCCTAACTAATTTCTCTCTTCCTCACAAATCTATTAGGGTTACTTTCCTAAAACAGGATTGTGATTGTATTTTTCCTTAGCTCTAAATAATACTTCAATGACGCTGAATTTACAGTGGCTGAAAGATAAATCCCATGCTTTTTAACCATCAATTCATAGGCAGCTATAAACATATGATATGGTTAATCTCATCTTCCAAACCACTTTTCTAGCTTAATTTCATCTTCTAAACCATCTCCTTACTTCAGCAAATTAGCTACTCACTGAGCCCTGATATCTTGCAGGTTCCTACCCTACTAGTTTTATTTTCACCATGCCTCTATCTGAAAACATATTCTACTTATCCAAAACATATAACATGCTTCAATAACCAGGGCAAGTGGTTCATTCCTTCTGCAAATACTGAAAACTGAAGAGATCATTTGTTCTTCTGAAGTTCTCTACACTTAGTATAATTCTTTTGTGATTAAGATTAAAGTATATTACATCTCTTGTAGGTATATATTGTCTTTCTTGTGCTTATTAAAATTTTCGCTTATTTATTTTGTTTCCAAGATAGAAACATTGCTATATACTTCATTGCATCAAACAAAATAGGACAAGCACAAAAATAAGTAACTGAAAGAATATGTCTGTCAAGGAAATTCAAAACAGCTAACTTTTTAGATAGTAGTACCTAAATTTATATTTTAAGTAGTACCTATAAAAGTTATCATCTTTAACTGCTGTCCAATATACTAGCTACAAGTGCCTATTTAAATTAATTAAAAATAGATAAAATCTAGTTCCTCATTTCCACCAGTTAAGTTTCAAATGCTCACTAGCCACACATACCTAGTAGCTATTACTTGGACATTAGAAAATATTTCTATCATCCAGAAAAGTTGTATTGGATAAGACATTTTATTTTTATAACAATTCTTTGAATGTGGCAGTATTATCCCACAGAGAAAACTAAAACTAAAGTTCAGAGATATTAGTTAAGTTACTCAAATAAGAAATGTTGGAATTTACTTTCAAACACAGCTCCAATGGTTCCAAAACCCGCGTTTTTAACTGTTCAGAATAGAGTCTCTCCCTTCCTGTTCTTACCACAGTCCCATCACAGGTTCATAATGATCACTGCTAACTAAAGGATGCCCAATCCAGACCCAGACCTAAAAATAACCAGACTGTCAAGATGTCAGCCATTCCCCACCATGATCAAGTGAAGCTTAACAATAGTCTATTGAATATCTAAAATATTCCCACTGTCCGCATGCTCTGAGGTAGACAGAGTCCTAAGCCAACAATAGCTTCCCACTTGGCACCCCTAGCATCTGTCCAGTCTGAAATCTGTTTTTTTATACCTTTGTATCTCTAAAGTTCTCCCTGAAATTGGTTACAATACTTGCATGCTCTTATCTGAATGCAGTGCTTTCTGTGACTATGTTCAGTTCTCCCCCACATACCACCACTACCCCCAAGACACCAAAATCCATGCTCTGCCCTGCTGCCTCACAAAGATAACTCAGAGGAAGGGGGCATGTGCTCAGCCCATGGCTCTTGGACTTTTGACCTTGCACTCAAGTTGCTACCTCTTACCTTTCTCTCCCCTTCAGTCTTTCAAAACCATTGATTAGTATATTATATTCTAGATCTAGTCAAAATTGTTTCCATTTTAGCAGAAAATTGCAATAATGTATTTAGTCTTTGTAATCCTTCTGATACATAGAATCTATCAAATACAGAGTGCACATTCTATGTTTTATCATATGTGAGCAATAACTTTTAACTCCTATGCAAGAAGTCTAGGTTTGAATCAAGAAAATTAAGAAAGCTTGATTTGGTATGAAATGTATTTATTTTTAAAATTATATTTCTATTGATACTTTACTAATAGGCAGGAGCCAAGTAGCATTATGGTTCATTCACACCAAATTGTCTCTAGCATTGCTAAGAATATATGTTCTTTTTAATGTTTTATACAGAATCATAATACTGAGTTTTTGCACTATTTTACTTCTTGCATCTCTATACATGCACTTTGATTTTCCTTACTATTTTCTTTTTTTAATGTTTTATTTATTTTTGAGATAGAGAGTGTAGGCGGGGGACAGGAAGAGAGAGAGGAGGGACAGAGGATCCAAAGCAGGGTCTGCACTGACAGGCTGACAGCAGTGAGCCCAATGTGGAGCTCAAACTCATGAACCATGAGATCATGACCTAAGCTGAAGTCAGACACTAAACAAACTGACCCACTCAGGAACCCCAAAAATGCCCCAATAAAACAGGAAATTAGAAAGTAAATGGTTTCTGACTCCCCAGACTAGAGCACTAATGAAAAAGGTACATGCCACAGTTCACCACAGCACCAGAGAGACTACAATATGAAAGATACCAACGTGAGCAAGAGATTACAAGTTCTTAATAAAGAAAAAAAAACTTAACTGAGAAAGTATACAAGAAGATCAAAGAAGTCACACCCCAAAAAGGCTTGAGAGGTCCTCAGAGTTTCTAGCTAGGCTGATTGACAGTGGTCTTCCCTTATACAAAGCAAATATGTAAAGACTGGAAAAAGTGACTGTTTTTTTTCAAATGCCCAAATCACAACATGAGGTCATAAGGCATAAAAAGAAACAGAGAAACATAGCCAATCAAAAAAAACAAAATATATCTCCAGAAATAAGTCCTAAATAAAGATATCTATAAACTATTTGACAAAGATCCAAAATAATCATCTTGAATATGCTCAATAAGGTTAAAAAAAAAAAGAACACAGGAAGCTAACTAAATAAAATCAGGAAAATAATGCATGAATAAAATAAGAATATCAACAAAGAGACAGGAACTACAAAAAAAAAAAGAAGAACTTGGGGCACCTGGGTGGCTCAGTCAGGTAAGCATCCAACTCTTGATTTTGGCTCAGGTTATGATCCCAGGGTCATGGGACCAAGTCCCATGTCAGGCTCCATGCTGACTATGGAGACTTCTCAGGACATTCTCTCTCTCTCTCTCTCTCTCTTCTCTCTCTTTTCTCTCTCTTTTCTCTCTCTCTCTGTCTCTCTCCCTCCCTCTCTATGCCTCTCTCCCTCAATTTCTCTCTCTCTCTCTCTCAAAATGAAAAGAACTTAACAAATTCTGGAGCTAAAGAATACAATAACCAGATTGAAAATTTCCTAAAGGTATTAAACAAGAGACTTGATTAAACAGAAGAAAGAATCCGTGAACATGGAGAAAATGAGTCAGAAAGGCAAAAAGAAGAAAGTATGAAGAAAATCAAAAAGAGCTTAAGGGACTCATGAGAGACCATCAAAAACAATGTGGAAGTCCCAGAAGAATAGAGAAAAGGGCAGAAAGATTATTTCAAAAAAGAACAGGTGAAAAATTCCCAAATCTGAGGAAAGTAATGTAAAGAGAAATTCAAGAATCTCAACAAATTGCCAATACACATTATTATCAAACTGTAAAAATTACAAAGAGAGAATTTTAACAGTAGGAGGAGAAAAGCAACTCATCACATACAATAAGAAAAAATATTTTAAGATTATCAATTAATTTCTCAACAGAAAACTTATAGGCCAGAAGACAAGGATCTCACACACACACACACACACACACACACACAAACATTCAGGTGATATATTTCAGAAAGTGTGGAAAGAAAAACAAACTGCCAACTAAGAATACTGTATCTTGCAAAAACTGACCTTAAAAAATGAAGGAGAGAAGGACCCTGGGAAGATAGCAGAGTAGAAAGCACCAGAAATCTGTGTCCCCCACCTAGACAGCAAGTGCCCCTTCAAAATACCCATGATATAACCATTTTGGAACTCTGGAGTCCATTGAAGACCTGTAAATTCAAAGGAAATGCTTGAACTGTAACTTGCCATTAAGTTGAGCCAATTTCAGCCCTTAGAACAATAGTAGCTCCCATAAACTGCTGCCAGCACCATGGCAAGCAACTATACACATGTTCCTGAAACAAACTACACACAGTTTTTTGGCGGAGCCAAAGTGGGCAAAGAGGACCCTCTCCTTTTTGATAGATAACTATCAGGTATCTGTGCTTTTATCACTGATTGCACCAAACACATCAGTGCTGACAAAGAGGTAGCTGGCCATCATTAGTGCACCTCTCCCAATTGTTGCAATCCCCTCCTTCTCTAGATGAAGTGGTTTCCAGGGGATTTAATGGACTGGTACCCTTTTTCTCTCTTCATTTTCTTCTTTTCCCCTTTTTGAAAGTCAAATATTAAAGACTAGGAAATTCTAAAGTAACTACATATTCAGAGAAAATTAAAAAGTGGCCACTTATATGCCCAAGGAAAGGCATGGGTTCAGAAAAGACTTGAGAATATCTTAAGTCTACATCTCAGAAAGAGTCTTTGCAAAGAGGCAGCTGATAGCAATAAAAAAAAAGATAAACAAAGACAATAACAAAAAAACAGCACACCCTGGGGAAGAGGAAGAATCTGATTCCCAAAATTATCACATTATTAGATTCATATGTCCAGTTTTTAATGATCACAAAGCACACAAAGAACCATGAAAGTATGGTCCCTTCAAAGGAAAAAAAATGAACAGAAACCCTCCCAGGAAAAGAACAAATGGTAGATCTACTAGACAAAAACTTTAAAACAACTGTCTTAAAGATTCCCCAAGTATTAAAGGAAGACATGGAGAAAGTAAAGAAAATAACTTAGGAACAAAATGAAATATCAATAAAGAGATAACAATAAACAGAAAGCTAAAATAAATGTTAGAATGGGAAATTAAAATAACAGAAATAAAAAATTCACTGAAGGTAATCAAAGGCAGCTTTGAACAGAGAGATGAAAGAATCAGCAAACTTGAAGATAGAATGATGGAAATTATCAGTCTGAGAAACAGAAAGGAAAAGACTGAAAAAAGTGAACAGAAATTAATGGACCTGTGGGACACAATCAAATGGGCCAACATATGTGTTGTGGGAGTCCTAAAAGGAAAAAGAGAAAGAAAAAGTGGCAGAGAAAATACTTGAAGATATAATGGCTGAAAATGTCCCAAATTTTATGAAAGACATGAATATGAATATTCAAAAAGCTCAATAAACTCAAAGTAAAATGAACTCAGAGAGACAAGATACAGTATAATTAAACTTTTGAAAGACAGAGAGAAACTTCAAAGGAGCAAGAGATAAGGCACTCTTAACATAAAAGGATCTTTAATAATAGCACATTCCTCATCAGAAACTTCAGACACCAGAACGATGTGGGTTAATGTATTCAAACTGCTAAAAGAAAAATACTATCAGCAAGAATCCTATAGCCAGCAAAACTGTCCTTCAAAAGTGAGAAAGAAGTTAAGATATTCCCAGATAAACAAAAGTTGTAAGAATTTGTTTTCATTAGACCTGTCCTACATAATGAAACAAAAGGATACTAGACAGTAACTCAAGCCATAAGAAGAAATAGATAAGATTGCATGTTAGGCCACAAAACAAGTCCCAAAAAATTTAAGATTGAAATCATATCATGCATCTTTTCTGACCACAACTGCATGAAACTAAAAATGAATCACAATTAAAAAAAAACTGGAAAAAATACAAACACTTGGAAGCTAAATCAAATGCTACTGAATAACCAATGGGTTTATGAAGAAATAACCAATGGGTTTATGAGAAATATGGGTTATGAAAAATAACCAATGCGTTTATGAGAAAGAAGCAGTAGCTGGGGGCATCACATTTCCTGATTCCAAACTGTATCACAAAACTATACTGATCAAAACAATATGGTATTGCCAAAGAATTAAAGATAAATGGAAGAGAATAAAGAGCCCAGAAATAAGCCTACATATAAATGGTCAATTAATTTACAGCGAAGAAGCCAAGAATATAATGAGAAAATGATAGTCTTTACAATAAGTATCATTGGGAAAACTGGATAGCCATATGCGAAACAATGAAATTGCACCACTATCTTGCACCATTTACAGAATTCAGATCAAAATAGATCAAAGACTTGACCATAAGACCTAAAACTATAAAACTCCTAGAAGACAATATATGGGGTAAAGCTCCTTGACATCAGTCTTAGCAATGATTTTTGGATTTGACACCAAAAGCAAAGGCACCATAAGTATAAATAAACACTGGAACTATATCAACCTAAAAGGCTTTTTCACAACAAAGGAAACAACAAAATAATAAGGCAAACTATAAAATGGGAGAAATTATTTCCAAGTCATAAATTTGCTAAGTGGTTAATATCCTAAATATATATAACACTCATACAACTTAATACCAAAAAATCCAATTAAATAATGGACAGAGGATCTGAATACATTTTTCCAAAGAAGACATATAAATGGACACAGGTATGTGAAAAGGTACTCAACATCCCTAATCAGAGAAATTGCAAATCAAAACCATAATGAAATACCACCTCATACCTGTTAGAATGGCGATCATCAAAAAGACAAGATAACAAGTGTTGGAAAGGATGTGGAGAAAACTATGGTAAAGATGTACACTGTTGGTAGGAATGTAAATTGATGCATCAACTGTGTTAAATAATAAGGAGGTTCCTCAAAAATTAAAAATAGAACTACACATGATCATGCAATCCCACATCTGGGTATGTATCCAAAGAAAATGGAAACTGGATATCTGCACTTCCATGTTGCAGCATTATTCACAATAGCTGAGATATGAAAACAGCTAAGTGTCCATCAGTGGATGAATGCATAAAGAAAATGTGATGGATGGATGGATGGATGGAAACATATATTCATAAACATGTACATATAATAAAATATTATTTAGCCATGAGAAAGAAGGAAATTCTGTCATTTGTGATAACATAAATGGACCTTAAAGTCATTATGTTTGGTAAAATGAGCCTGACAGAAAAAAGACAAATACTGCATGGTATCACTTAAATGTGAAAATTTTTTTAAAAAGTCAAACTGATAGAGCAGAGGGTAGGAAATTGGTTGGCAGGAGCTAGGGAGTGTTGGAAATAGTGAAAGTTTGGTAAATGGGTACAAACTTTCAACTATAAGATGAATAAGATGAACCTAATGTAAAACATGGTGACTATAGTTGATAACACTGTTTTGTATAACTTAAATTAGCTAAGAGAATAGAACTTAAATGTACTTAAAAAAAGGATAAATATACAAGATGAGGGATGTGTTAATTAGCTGCATGGCAGGAATCCTTTCATAATGTACCTGTATATCAAATTACCACAACATACACTTTAATATCTTACAATTTTTATGTCAATTATACCTGAGTAGAGCTGATTTAAAAAGAAAAGAGAATATGGGAACTCTATGGGTTATTTTTGCAACTCTTCTTTAAATGTAAGATTTTTCTCAATGCAAATAGTTAAACAGCACAGCCCTAAATGGGTCAAAAAAGAAAATATGAGGGAAATTTAAAATACTCTGAGCTGAATGAAATACAACTTACCAATAATTATAGAATGCAGTGTTTAAAGAAATGCTCATCAGGAAACTTATAGTTATAAATGGCTATAATAAAAAAATTTTTAACATAGAAGAAATCAATAACAATTTATTTCCTTCTGTCATAGACTCTAAGTCTAAAGTTCTCTCTTGTCTAGCAAGAGAGCAGGATGCAGGATGAAAAGCGAGAGATGGCTAATGTCTGGGAAAATACAAGAGCCCCAAATAAGGGTCCTTGCCCTGTTTTTATTAGGATCAGAAGGCTCACAAACATGGCAATGGATGTGCATAAAGAGGCAATGAATCTGTGAACATTAACTTGTGGACATGAGGGGAAGGGGGTCTTGAAGATATTCAAGGTTAGGGGTTTGGGTTAATACAAAACAAAATATGGGTGCCGGGCAGTCGGGAGGAAGGTTGTTTACAGCAGACATGAGGCAGCACATCTGTTTATCTTAGCTAGACAGATAGGAGAAATAACCTCAGGGTTAAGAAGGCACCTTTTCTATTGTTAACCATCTCTGCTCTGGGCTGCTTTGCCTGCAATGCAGCAGTCCATAGTCCAATTCACCTAACATGGCCCTATCCTCCTGTGAAAGCAGCCTTTCTGCTCTAGTACTAAAGCAGGGATGCTTCCACCCTGAATATCTAATCTTGTTTATTTCATATACCTATGTATTGGGCACCTTTGTGCCTGTTCCTATTTGGGGCTTTGCCCCTCCCTGTCTATTCTGGGGACTCTGCATCCCCTCTCTATTTTGGGATGCCTTTGCACCACCCTATTCCTGGCGCCTTTGCACCTGCATATTCTTGAGGTGCCTTTGCACCCCCTATTCTTGGGGTGCCAATCTGGTTTACCCAAACTCAGTATGAGTATATTATGGCTTTGTATCTCTTTATGCCTTGTTAACCCATTGGTATAAGCCTGGGGGATTCCTAAGCTTATCCCCTACATCCTTGTACCTCAGGAAACTGGTAAAAGAACAGTATACTAAGTCCAAAAGAAGAAGAAGGAAAAATATAAATGCAGAGCAAAAATATGTGAAATAGTGATTAGAAAAACAATAAGGAAAATTAGTAAAATGAAAAGGTAGCTCTTTGAAAATATCAACAAAATCGTTACATCAGTTCTTTAGTTCAACAGACCAAGAAAAAAAGAAAGAGGAGTCATCATGCTAAAATTAGGAATGAAAAGAGGAGACATCACTGTGAATAATTGTATGTCAATAAATTGTATAACACAGGAAAAAGGATAAATCCCTAGAAACTGCTGAAATTGACTCACGAAATTGAAATTCTGAATAGATCTGTAACAAATAAAGAGACAAGAAATTAAGAATCAAGAAAATTTCTATAAAGAAAAGCCCAAGACTAGATTCCTTCCCTGGTGAATTATGTCAAACATTTAAAAAATTAATATCAGTCTTTCACAAATTCTTCCAAGATAAAAAAGGAAAGAACACTTTCCAATTCATCCTATGATGCCCTAATAACAAAGTCAGCCAAAGACAATCATAAGAAAGAAAACTACAGATCAGCATCTCTGATGTAAAAAATCTTCAACAATATACTAGCAACTGTATCACCAGCAATACATAATATATAAAAAGAATTATATACCACATTAATAGCATAACAGACAAAAACCACATGATCATTTCAATAAATGAAAATTTTTTTCCTTATCTTTTTTCTTTTTTAAAACTTTTATTTAAATTCCAGTTAGTTAATATATAGTGTAATAATAGTTCAGGTGTACAATTTAGTGATTCAATACTTATATACATCACCCAGTGATCATCAAAACAAGTGCACTCCTTGATTTCCATCACCTATTGCACCCACCCTCCCACCCACCTCCCCTCTGGTGACCATCAGTTTGTTCTCCATAGTTAAAGTCTGTTTCTTTTTTTGCCTCTTTATTTTCTCCCCCCATGTTCATTTGTTTTGTTTCTTAACTGCTACATATGAATGAAATCATATGGTATTTGCCTTTCTCTAATCGACTTATTTCACTTCACATAATACTCTATAGTTCCATTCATGACATTGCAAATGGCAAGATTTCTTTCCTTTTTTGGCTAATTTTCCATTGTATATATACATGCCACATCTTTAATTTGGCTATATAGATAATGCTGCTACAAACATCAGGGTGCACATATACCTTTGAATTAGTCTTTTTGTATTCTTTGGGTAAATACCTAGTAGTGCAATTGCTGGATTTTAAGGTAGGTCTATTTTTAAGTTTTGGAGGAACCTCCATGCTGTTTTCCATAGTGGCTCCCCCAGGTTGCATTCCCACAAACAGTGCAAGAGACTTCCCCTTCTCCACATCCTCGCCAACACCTATTGTTTCTTGAGCAGTTAATTTTAGCCATTCTGGCAATTTCCCTGATGATCAGTGATGTTGAGCATCTTTACATGTGTCTGTGGACCATCTGGATGTCTTCTTTGGAAAAATGTCTATTCATGTCTTTTTTTTTTTAATTTTTTTTTAACGTCTCATTTATTTTTGAGACAGGGAGAGACAGAGCATGAACAGGGGAGGGTCAGAGAGAGGGAGACACAGAATCTGAAACAGGCTCCAGGCTCTGAGCGGTCAGCACAGAGCCTGACGCGGGGCTCGAACTCCCGGACCACGAGATCGTGACCTGGCTGAAGTCGGACGCTTAACCGACTGTGCCACCCAGGCGCCCCCAAAAATATGTCTATTCACACAGATTGCCACGATATGACTACATACTTAATACCTAAATACTTAATACCTAAATCAAAATCAGGAGACTTACTATTGAAAGTTGACTGAGCTCATGAAAAAAGCCAAGAGTAGAGAGGCATCGACGTGCATTCATTTCTTCATGTATGTCCTTCTTTCATGTGCTGGTGCTCTGCCAAAACCAGAATTTCAATGCATCACTTTCCAGTCTACGTCATTGCTCACAAAATAACCACTAACTATATAAAACTTTTGTTTTCATGTAGTAACAATTCTCAGTGGTGAACAAAAATAGAAAGTCATTAAAACTTTTCTCCCCACACTGTTTATTATACTAAAAACTACGGCTCTGACATCACTAAAATTTCTCTCTCATTTTTTCTTCTTCACCCACAACCCTCTACTTTACCATCTACTTTCAGAAATCTCTGTAGAAAAAGTCTCAAGGACAATTTGGTGTCCTATTTCAGAGGAAGAATAAAACACTTCCTGCTCCAGAAACATGGGATGAGTTTTATGAAAGTTTTCCAACTAAGAAAGGTGAGAGAATTTAGCTAAGTTTTCTTCTTTTATCAATAATCTTATTTATGCTGGCAAGTGCTGTAGAAAATGTTAGAAATAATATCTGGACACTGTAACATGGGTTTTACCTTCTCTAAAATAAGGGAATTATTGCTGTGGATTATCTCCTATCTTCATAAATCCTTTCAGTGAATTACTGGGATCACGTAGACAGTCAAGACACACTGCCCCATTTTTCTTCTATGTCTTGTGTGGTGTTGGAGTTCTTGGCATGACATGAAAGGTTGATAGAAAGTCAACAAGCAACACTGCATTCTCTACCTCTTCTATGAGGATATGATGGAGGTGAGGGACAGTGTGGCATAGTACAATTTACCATATCTCCAAGGCATGCTTTAGAAATAATGACATGTTCACTCTTTCAACAAACAGTTATTGACTGCTTGACTATGTGCCATGTTCTATTTTGCACTGACTGACTCACCACCACCAGGTACTCACCCATGAAGAGACAGGAGAAAGTAGTGGCAATTAGGAAATACTGTATATTCATCAACATGTACATGGAATATCATAAAGTCATGAATCAAGGAAGCTCTCATGGAAATTCATGGAATCCTCCCTGGTCTGTGAACACAAAGACTGATTAGTATACATTTAGGTACACCTCTAGTTAGCACATTTCCTTGATCCTCAAAATTCCAAGGCTAGTTTTGCAATAATTGCTTGACATTTTGTTAATACTTACTAGTTTGTGTTTATATAAGAGGAAAAAATATATTTAAAATTACAACTTTAAAAAAATTCTACATCAAGACACAAATAATACCAGCAGCAATATAGCCTAAGAAGAGTGAGAATATTTAATACCAATTTATCTCATGAAGGTCAGTGTTTTGAACCTATCATCACTCTAGTTCCTTTTTTTCTATTTATAGTATGCTAATTTGATATACTTCCAAACCTATGCTAATTTGATATACTTCAAAACCTGTTTTTATTTTTATTACTTCCCAATTCTCTTTTAACTTTCTTCTTAGGATCCAAAGTGTAAATTTGAAAAAGTGCTGGAATTCACTAGGAAGTAATCAGATGAAATTCTAGACTAAAGTGACAATCACACCTTCTTTGGTGTAGTGAAGAAGAATCCGATGACAGACAATTCATTAGTTCCACCAAATTCATAAGCCACTCCATTTCTCCACTCGTGTGGAAATGTTTTCACATTTTTCTCATATATTCTAGGTCATCTGGAATTTTACTATTTTCTTCTATAATGATTGAACAAAAGACATCTGACCTTAAAAACATTCAAAGGGGAAAGCCATTTTAAACAGCTGCTGAGGACTGAAGAGGCAGAGGGGAGATGAGGTGAATTAGAAGATAAAATTATGGAAAAAGAGGAAGTTGAGAAAAAGAATCAGGAGTATGAGGGGAGAATTAGAGAACTAAGCGATGCAATCAAACAGAACAATATCTGTATCATAGGAATTCCAGAAGAAGAAGAGAGAGAAAAAGGGGCTGAAGGTGTACTTGACCAAATCATAGCTGAGAACTTCCCTGATCTGGGGAAGGAAACAGGCATTGAAATCCAAGAGGCACAGAGAACTCCCTTCAGATGTAACTTGAATCAATCTTCTGCATGACATATCATAGTGAAACTGGCAAAATACAAGGATAAAGACAAAATTCTGAAAGAAGCTAGGGATAAATGGGCCTTAACATACAAAGGTAGATATACAGGTAGTGGCAGACCTATCTACTGAAACTTGGCAGGCCAGAAAGGAATGGCAGGAAATCTTCAATGTGATGAACAGAAAAAATATGCAGCCAAGAATCCTTTATCCAGCAAGTCTGTCCTCCAGAATAGAAGGAGAGATAAAGGTTTTCCCAAACAAACAAAAACTGCAGGAATTCATCACCACGCTACCAGCCCTACAAGAGATCCTAAGGGGGACACTGTGAATGAAATGTTGCAAGGACCACAGAGTACCAGAGATATCATTACAAGCATCAAACCTACAGATATCACAATGACTCTAGCCCATATCTTTCAATAATAACACTGAATGTAAATGAACTAAATTCTCCAATCAAAAGACATAGGGTATGAGAATGGATAAAGAAACAAGACCCATCTATTTGCTGTCTACAAAAGACTCATTTTAGACCTGAGGACACCTTCAGATTGAAAGTGAGGGGATGGAGAGCTATCTATCATGCTACTGGAAGTCAAAAGAAAGCTGGAGTAGCCATACTTATATCAGACAAACTAGACTTTAAATTAAAGGCTGTCACAACAGATGAAGAAGGGCATTATATAATAATTACAGGGTCTATCCATCAGGAAGAGCTAACAATTATAAATGTCTGTGCACCGAATATGGGAGCCCCCAAATAAATAAAACAATTACTCATAAACATAAGCAACCTTATTGATAAGAATGTGGTAATTGCAGGGGACTTTAACACTCCACTTACAGAAATGGATAGATCATCTAGACACACGGTCAATAAAGGAACGAGGGCCCTGAATGATAATTGGATCAGATGGACTTGACAGATATATTTAGAACTCTGCATCCCAAAACAACAGAATATACTTTCTTCTCGAGTACACATGGAAAATTCTCCAATATAGATCACATATTGTGTCACAAAACACCCTTAATAAGTATAAAAGAATTGAGGTCATACCATGCACACTTTCAGACCACAATGCTATGAAACTTGAAATCAACCACAGGAAAAAGTCCATAAAACCTCCAAAAGCATGGAAGTTAAAGAACACCCTACTAAGGAATGAATGGGCCAACCAGGCAATTAGAGAAAAAATTTAAAAATATATGGAAACAAACGAAAATGAAAATACAACAATCCACATGTTTTCAGATGCAGCGAAGGCAGTCCTGAGAGGATAATACATTGCAATCCAGGCCTATCTCAAGAAACAAGAAACATCCCAAATACAAAATCTAACAGCACACTTAAAAGAACTAGAAGGAGAACATCAAAGACACCCCAAACCCAGCAGAAGAAGAGAAATAATAAAGATCAGAGCAGAAATAAATAATATAGAATCAAAAAAAAAAAAAAACAGTAGAGCAGATCAATGAAACCAAGAGTTGGTTTTTTGAAAAAATAAACAAAATTGAGAAACCTCTATCCAGGCTTCTAAAAGGAAAAGGGAGAGGACCCAAATAGATAAAATCACGAATGGAAATGGAATTATTACAACCACTCCCTCAGAAATACAAGCAATTATCAGGGAATACCATGAAAAATTATATGCCAACAAACTGGACAACCTGGAAGAAATGGACAAATTCCTAAGCACCCACACACTTCCAAAACTCAAACAGGAAGAAATAGAAAATTTAAACAGACCCATAACTAGTGAAGAAATCTAATCAGTTATCAAAAATCTCCTAACAAATGAGAGTCCAGGACCAAATGGCTTCTCTGGGGAATTCTACCAGACATTTAAAGCAGAGATAATACCTATACTTCTCAAACTGTTCCAAAAAATAGAAAGGGAAGGAAAACTTCTCATTCTATGAAGCCAGCATTACTTTGATTCCCAAACCAGACAGAGACCAAGCAAAAAAAGAGAACTACAGGCCAATATCCCTGATGAATATGGATGCAAAAATTCTCAATGAGATACTAGCAAATTGAATTCAACAGCATATAAAAAGAATTATTCACCATGATCAAGTGGGATTCATTCCTGGGCTGGAGGGCTGGTTCAATATTTGCAAATCAATCAATGTGATACATCAAATTAATAAAAGAAAAGATAAGAACCATATGAGCCTGTCAATCGATGCAGAAAAAGCATTTGACAAAATACAACATCCTTTGTTAATAAAAGCCCTCGAGAAAGTTGGGATAGGAGGAACATAGTTAAACATCATAAAAGCCATTTATGAGAAGCCCACAGCCAATATCATCCTCAATGGGGAAGAACTGAAAGCTTTCCCCCTGAGATCAGGAACATGACAGGGATGTCCACTCTCACCGCTGCTGTTTAACATACTGTTGGAAGTTCTAGCATCAGCAATCAGACAACAAAAGGAAATCAAAGGCATCAAAATTGTCAAAGATGAAGTCAAACTTTCACGTTTTGCAGATGACATGATACTCTACATGGGAAACCCGACAGACACCACCAAAAGTCTGCTAGAACTGATACATGGATTCAGAAAAGTTGCAGGATACAAAATCAATGTACAGAAATTGGTTGCATTTTTATAGAGCAATAATGAATCAACAGAAAGAGAAATAAAGAAACTGATCCCATTCACAACTGCATCAAGAAGCATAAAATACTTAGGAATAAACCTAACCAAAGATATAAAAGATCTGTATGCTGAAAACTATAGAAAGCTTATGAAGGAAATTGAAGAAGACACAAAGAAATGGAAAAACATTCCATGCTCATGGATTGGAAGAATAAATATTGTCAAAATGTCAATACTACCTAAAGCTATCTACACATTCAATGCAATCCCAATCAAAATTGCATCCACATTCTTCTCAAAGCTAGAACAAACAATCCTAAAATTTGTGTGGAAGTACAAAAGACCCTGAATAACCTAAGTAATATTAAAGAAGAAGACCAAAGTGGGAGGCATCACAATCCCAGACTTTAGCCTCTACTACAAGGCTGTAATCATCAAGACACTACGGTATTGGCACAAAAACAGACACATAGACCAATGAAATAGAATAGAGAATCCAGAATTGGACCCACAAATGTATGGCCAACTAATCTTTGACAAAGCAGGAAAGAATATCCAATGGAAAAAAGACAGTCTCTTTAACAACTGGTGCTGGGAGAACCGGACAGCAACATGTGGAAGGATGAAACTAGACCACTTTCTTACACCATTCACAAAAATAAAATCAAAAATGGATGAAGAACCCAAATGTGAGACAGGAAACCATCAAAACCCTAGAGGAGAAAGCAGGAAAAAACCTCTCTGACCTCAGCCGCAGCAATTTCTTACTTGACATATCTCCAAAGGCAAGGGAATTAAAAGCAAAAATGAACTACTGGGACCTTATTAAGATAAAAAGTTTCTGCACTGCAAAGGAAACAGTCAACAAAACTAAAAGGCAACCGACGGAATGGGAAACGATGTTTGCAAATGACATATCAGACAAAGGGCTAGTATCCAAAATCTATAAAGAATTCACCAAACTCCACACCTGAAAAACAAATAATGCCGTGAAGAAATGGGCAGAAAACATGAATAGACACTTCTCTAAAGAAGACATCCAGATGGTCAACAGGCACATGAAAAGATGCTCAATGTCACTCCTCATCAGGGATATACAAATCAAAACTACATTGAGATACCACCTCATGCCAGAGTAGCTAAAATGAACAAATCAGGAGTCTATAGATGTTGGAGAGGATGTGGAGAAACGGGAACCCTCTTGCACAGTTGGTAGGAATGCAAACTGGTGCAGCCACTCTGGAAAACAGTGTGGAGGTTCCTCAAAAAATTAAAAATAGATCTACCCTATGACCCAGCAATAGCACTGCTAGGAATTTACCCAAGGGATTCAGGAGTGCTGATACATAGGGGCACTTGTACCCCAATGTTTATAGCAGCACTTTCAACAAGAGCCAAATTATGGAAAGAGCCTAAATGTCCATCAACTGATGAATGGATAAAGAAATTGTGGTTTATATAGACAATGGAATACTACGTGGCAATGAGAGAGAATGAAATATGGCCTTTTGTAGCAATGTGGATGGAATTGGAGAGTATTATGCTAAGTGAAATAAGTCAGGCAGAGAAAGACAGATACCATATTCACTGTTATGTGGATCCTGAGAAACTTAACAGAAGACCATGGCGGGGGAGGGGGGAAAAAGTTACAGAGAGGGAGGGAGGCAAACCATAAGAGACTCTTAAATACTGAGAACTGAGGGTTGATGGGGAGTGGGGGAGAGGGGAAAGTGGGTGATGGGCATTGAGGAGGGCACCTGTTGGGATGAGCACTGGGTGTTGTATGGAAACCAATTTGACATTAAATTATATTTAATAATAAAAAAAACAAAATTAAAAATTAAAGAGAAGAAATTACAACTGACAGAACAGAAACACAAAAGATTGTAAGAGAATATTATGAATACTTATATGCTAACAAACTGGACAACCTAGAAGAAATAGATAAATTCCTAGATACATATAACCTACCAAAACTGAACAGAAAGAAATAGAAAATTGAACAGTCTGATTACCAGCAAAGAAATTGAATCATTAATCAAAAAACTCCCAATAATCAAAAGTGGAAGACCAGATGGTTTCACGGGTGAATTGTACCAAACATTTAACAGGGGTTAATACTTATTCTTCTCCTACTATCCCAAAAAATAGAAGAGAAAGAAAAACTTCCAAATTCATTCTATGAGTCCAGGATTACCCCAATACTAAAACTAGATAAAGACACCACTGAAAAAGAAAACTACAGGCCAATATCTCTGATAAACATAGATGGAAAAGTCCTCAACAAAATATTAGCAAGTCAAATCCAACAAAACATTTCAAATTTCATTTACCACAATCAAGTAGGATTTATTGTCAGGATGCAATCATACATGGTTCAGTATTTGCAAATCAATGAAGTGATACATCACATCAAAAAAAGAAAAGATATACCATATGAGCATTTCAATAGATGCAGGAAATTCATTTCACAAAGTACAACATCCATTCATGATAAAAACACTCAACAATGTAGGTTTAAAGGGAACATACCTTAACATAATTAAAGGTCTTATATGAAAAACCCACAACTAACCTCATAGTCAATGGGGAAAAACAGAGATTTTTCCCTAAAGTCAGCAACAAGACAAGGGTGTCCACTCTCACCACTTTTTATTCAACATAGTACTGGAAGTCCTAGCCACAGCCAATCAGCCAAGCAAAAGGCATCCAAATTGTTAAGGAAGAAGCAAAATTTTCACTATTTGCGGACGATATGATGCTTTTCTATGTAAGAAAACCTGAAAGATTCCACCAAGAAACTACTAGAACTGACAAATGAATTCAGTAAGGTCACAGGATACAAAACTAATGTGCAGAAATCTGTTGCATTTCTATACACTAATAATGAAGCAACAGAAAGAAAAATTAAGAAAGCAATCCCATTTACAATTGCACCAAAAATAATAAAATACCTAGGAATAAATTTAACCAAGGATGTGGAAGACCCATACTCTGAAAACTATAAAACAATGACAAAAAAATTAAAGATGAAAAACGAGTGGAAAGACATACGCTGTTAATGGATCAGAAGCACAAATACTGTTAAAATGTCCCTATTACCCAAACCAATCCACATATTTAATGCACTCCCTATCAAAATACCAATAGCATTTTTCTGTCTCTCTGTCTCTCTCAAAACTAAATAAACATTAAAAAAATTTTTTTGAAAGTGGGGGAGGTGCCTGGGTGGCTCAATCAGTTAAGCATCCATCTTTGACTCAGGTCATGATCTCACGATTTGTGAGTTTAAGCCCCACATTGGGCTCTGTGCTGACAGCTCAAAGGCTGGAGCCTGCTTCAGATTCTGTGTCTCCCTCTCTCTTTGTCCCTTCCTCCCTCTCTTTCTCTCTCTCTCTCTCTCTCCCTCTCTCAAAAATAAATAAACATTTTTAAAAAATCAAAATACCATTAGCATTTTTCAGAACTAGAACAAACAAGCCCAAGATTTGTATGGAACCGTAAAGACCCCAAATAGCCAAGACAATCTTGAAAAAGAAGAACAAAACTAGAAGTATCACAATTCTATACATCAAGTTATATCACAAGCTGTAGTAATCAAAACATTATAATATTGGCATGAAAACAGAGACATAGATCAATAGAACAAAATAGAGCCCAGAAATAAACCCATAGTTATGTAGGCTATTCATTTTCAACCAATGGGGCGAGAATATACATGGAAAAAAGACAGTCACTTCAATAAATAGTGTTTGGAAAACTGGACAGCTACATGGAAAAGACGTAAACTGAGACACTTTCTTACACCATTCCCAAATATAAACTCAAAATGAAAAAATAAAAATAAAAATAAAACCTCAAAATGAATCAAGGACCTAATGTGAGACCTGACACCCTTAAAATCCTAGAAGACAGCACAGGCAATGATTACTCTGACATTGGCTATAATATCTTTTTATATATGTTTCCCTAGGTAAGGGAAACAAAAGCAAAAATAAAATATTGAGACTACATCAAAATAAAAAGCCTCTGCACAGCAAAGCAAACAATCAACAAAACTAAAAGACAATCTACCGAATAGGAGAAGATACTTGCAAATGACTTATCTGATAAACAGTATTCAAAATATATAAAGAACTTACACAGCTCAAACCAAGAAAACAATAATCTAATTAAAAATAGGCAGAAGACATAAACAGACATTTCTCCAAATACAGATGGCCAACAGGAACACGAAAAGATGCTCAACATCACTGATCATATGGGAAATGTAAATCAAAACTACAATGAGATACCACCTCACACCTGTCAAAACAGCTACAATTAAAAACACAAGAAACAACAAGTGTTGGCAAGGATGTGGAGAAAAGAAACCATCGTGCACTATTGGTGAGAATGCAATTGGTGCAGCCACTGTGGAAGACAGTATGGAGGTTGCTCAAAAAATTAAAAATAGTACTACCCTATGATCTAGTAATTCCACTACTGGGTATTTACCCAAAGAATATGAAGAAACTAATTCAAAGGAATATATTCACCCCCATGTTTATTGTAGCATTAATTACAAAAGCCAAGTGGAAGCAACCCAAGTATCCATCCATTGATGAAGAAAGAAGATATGGTTTATGTATATAATGAAATATTCGGTTATAAAAAAAAAGAATGAAATCTTGCCATTTGCAACAACATGGGTGGATCTAGAGAGTATAATGCAAAGTGTAAAACTCCAGTCAGAGAGAGACAAATACCATATGATATCACTCATATGTGGAATTTAAAAAACAATACAAATGAACAAAGCAAAAAAGAGAGAGAAACCAAAAAAACAGACTCTTGACTACAGAGAACAAATAGATGGTTACCAGCAGGGAGGTGGGTAAGGAGTTGGGTGAAATATGTGAAGGGGATTAAAAGTACACTTATCTTTATGAGCACTAATATATAGAACTGTTGAATCACTATATTGAACACCTGAAACTAATATCACACTGTATGTTAGCTACACAGGAATTAAATTTTTTTAGGTATTATTCTGGTTGCTGTATGGAAAATAGGAAGTAAGCAGTAAGAGTGAAAGCAATTACATCAGTTTAGAAGGTTATTGTAATAATGGCTTGGACTACAGGTGTGGCAGTGGAAATTACTAACAGTTGGATTAAGTGTATATTTTGAAGGTGGTGCCAATAGAAGTTGTGGATGGATTAGGTACAGGGAAGGAAAAAAAAACAAATCAAGAACAACTCTAGGTTTGAGAACTGTGAACATGGTGAAATACCCACATCAGTCAGCCTCATATTCTTAGAAGACTTTGTCCCATATTTTATCCCCAGTCCCACATACTGTGCAGAGCACTCAGTGATCACAGCTACCACCTACACTGGACTTCAGGAATGGTGCATGTTCATACCAACATGGACAGTGGTTGTCATCACTGAATTTTGACCTAAAAACTCAAGTATTTCTTCATTCAGTGAAATTTTTCTTCGTGGAATCCATTTCCTCACCTGTCTTCATCCAACTTCTATTTACCTTTCAAAGTTCAATTCAAATTTCAATCTGTGCCTTCTACTACCACCATCGCCTTGAACTAGGTTAGATCCATACATACATACTCCACTAAACATCCTATAGAGGCAGTTAGTTCCATTGGTTAATATCATAGTTTGGCAAACTTTTTGTATAAAGGTCCAGCGATGTAGTTAATATTTTAGACTTTATGGGATATATGTAATCTCTACCACATATTCTCTGTTGGTTTTTGTTTGTTTGTTTGTTTGTTTGTTTTTTACAATTCTTTAAAAATGTAAAAACCATTCTTAGCTCATTGGTCATACAAAAACAGACCTGGATTTGGCCTGAAGACCACAGTTTGTAAACCCCTAGTAAAAGTATGGTGTCCAGATTGTCTGAATTTAGATCTTTTTTCTGCTACTAGTCAACTCAAGAATAAGACATATCACTCAACCTCTCTGTGCTTTAGTTTCCTGTTGGGAGGCAATTACCCATGGTCTATGTCATTTCTGCACATCTTGTGAGCAGAGGAACTAAATAACTTTTTTCTAGACTACCTTTTTAAGGATATGTGTAAAAAGAACAGCCTTAGAATAAAGTGTCCTTCTGGAGTAAAGAGCATCTTATTTACTGTCTAGTAATGACAACATCTAATGATAATATCTCCCTCTAAGGAAAAGAGCAGGCCTTCTTGAGCCCATTACAAAAGATTTGGGTTCCCTGAGCTCTGAGTTCCTCAGCTATAACACAAACCCACTGCATGTGCATCTACCTACGAACATCAAATCCATGCAGCCTGCTTTGCCTGGAGTATTTATTTCTGACCCAGGAGTCTCATATATTTCATCAGTTTCCATGTAACTTGTTAATTTATAAAGTAATATAAAATCTCACATTTTTCATGGTTGTAGACATTTCCTCAGAGATAGTATCTACCTCATAGCATTGTGGAGAACAGTAAATAAGTTAATATATTAAAGTTTGCACTTAAAACGGTACTTGGCATAGAGTTCAAAATTATAAAAATTTCAGATATCATTAATACTGAAACTCTTTGTACTTTATAGCAAATTATCACAATTTGATTATATACACACTTTTTGTCATAATTTGCTTATTGTCTTACCCCTCACCAATCTGTAGGCTCTATGAGGGCAAGTGGAATCTAGTAGACACTTGAAATACTTCTTGAATGAAATAAATAATTATGATCCAGCAATTCAATTTCTGGGTATTTAATAAAAAGAAACAGAATCACTATCTTGAAAAGATGCCTGCACCCCCATGTTTATTGTACCATTGTTTACAATAGCCACCATGAAAACAATCGAAGTGTCCACTGACTGATGAATTGTATTTTTTAAATGTGATATACATCAGAGTGGCCAAAGTGAACAAATCAGGAGACTATAGATGCTGGAGAGGATGTGGAGAAACGGGAACCCTCTTGCACTGGTGGTGGGAATGCAAATTGGCGCAGTCGCTCTGGAAACAGTGTGGAGGTTTCTCAAAAAATTAAAAATAGACCTACCCTATGACCCAGCAATAGCACTGCTAGGAATTTACCCAAGGGATACAGGAGTACTGATGCATAGGGGCACTTGTACCCCAATGTTTATAGCAGCACTCTCAACAATAGCTAAATTATGGAAAGAGCCTAAATGTCCATCAACTGATGAATGGATAAATAAATTGTGGTTTATATACACAATGGAGTATTACATGGCAATGAGAAAGAATGAAATATGGCCCTTTGTAGCAACATGGATGGAACTGGAGAGTGTTATGCTAAGTGAAATAAGCCATACAGAGAAAGACAGATACCATATGTTTTCACTCTTATGCGGATCCTGAGAAATTTAACAGAAACCCATGGGGGAGGGGAAGAAAAAAGAAAAGGAGGTTAGAGTGGGAGAGAGCCAAAGCATAAGAGACTCTTAAAAACTGAGAACAAACTGAGGGTTGATGGGGGGTGTGAGGGAGGGGAGGGTGGGTGATGGGTATTGAGGAGGGCACCTTTTGGTATGAGCACTGGGTGTTGCATGGAAACCAATTTGACAATAAACTTCATATATTGAAAAAAATAATAAAAAATAAAATGTGATATACACATACACTGGAATATTATTCAGCCTTGAAAAAGAAGGAAATCCTGCCATTTACAATGACAGGGATGAAACTTGAGGGTATTCTAAGTGAAATAAGTCAGACAGAGAAAGATAAATATTGTATGCTGTCACTTATATGTGGAATCAAAAAAAAAAGAAAAAACTGAACTCATAGACACAGAGAAACAGACTGGTGGTTGTCAGGGGCAAAGATAGAAGGTGGGTACAATGGGTGAAGATGGTCAAAAGATGCAAAAGATCCAGCAATAAGATAAATAAGTCCCGGGGACATAATGTACATCATGGTGACTGTACTTAAATTGCTGTACTGTATATTTGAAATATACTAAGAGAGTAGATCTTAAAAGTTCTCACCACAAGATAAAAAAACTCTAAGAGATGGTAGATGTTAACTAAATTTATCGTGGGAATCATTTCACAGTATATACGTATATCAAGTCATTATGTTGTGCACCAAAAGTGAATGTTATATGTCAATTATATCTCAATATTTAAAAATTTGTGTTAATAAGAAATGAAAGTGTTTCATTATCCCCCCAAAAAATGAAACACATAGTGAATGTTTCCTAACTTGTCTTTCATAATTTTCAACTATTTGTCTTTTAGCACTAAGTTCTAGGGAATTCATTTGCATCATATTTTAGATTATGACTTGCATCATATTTCACAATATTCATATTTTCAGATTACAGCCATGTCTAGTCTACTTATAAACTTATATAAAGTTTTTTTCTTTTGTTTCATTTCAAAGAGTTGTCTCTTACTCTCCAATTGTTTCTTTTTCAGAGTAGCCTTTATTTTGTGGGTACAATATCATCTCAATCATTTCTGAAAAAAAAAAGAGAATTTAAGTCATCAGTTTCCTCTTTAACTGTTTCCTCAGTATTCATTTATTTACTAGTTTAGTTGTTCTTCTTCACACTATTAACAATGTCTAGTGATTTTTAGTAATCTACCCAGAGTTTATAAGTGCAAAGCATCTCTAGCTAGTGTATCAAAATCACTGCATTCTTCTCTTGAGAGCAGAGTCCTGGCCATGGTGGATGGACACAAAAGTGAAGCCAGGAGAACTGCCTCTCATGCTTCTTGAGGAATTTATTTCATAAGGCAAATCTCTGTGTCCATTTCAGTGGACTCAGATTATGACATCCCACCCTCCAAGGAAGACCCACCCACCCCACTCCACCCCCTGCCACTTATGAAAAACAAGGCTGTCTTCAGCTACTGCCTAAAGAGGGAATGCCCATATGGACACTCTCTGGGCCTGACCCAGCTCCAGCAATCTTGACTTAATGATCCTACCATCTTCCCACAGCCTATTACCCACTGCATTCTTCCAAGCATCTATGACTATTAACTTGTCCAGTATATTGTTTTTTTAGGGTCTTTGCTTTTGCCAAAAATCCAATCCCTTCCTTCACATCTTCCAGAAACCCCTCCTCTGTTGCACCAACAGAATATATATGATTTCTAGTACTGCTGCAGTCACTACTGTTAAACAATGAAGAATTTGGAAAGGAGCTTGTGTAACTGAGTCAGTCAGTCAGCCATCTTGAATCAGAAAGCTGTTCAGCATTTAAACACACTAACATCACTCTTGGTTTAAAAAACACTTAGAGGGGCGCCTGGGTGGCTCAGTCGGTTGGGCATCCGACTTCAGCTCAGGTCACCATCTCACGGTCCGTGAGTTCGAGCCCCGTGTCGGGCTCTAGGCTGATGGCTCAGAGCCTGGAGCCTGTTTCCGATTCTGTGTCTCCCTCTCTCTCTGCCCCTCCCCCGTTCATGCTCTGTCTCTCTCTGTTCCAAAAATAAATAAACGTTAAAAAAAATTTTTTTTTAAATAAAAAACACTTAGATTTGACTTTTAAAATAGTTGATTGCATGTACCTTCTCTAATGCTCTCTTCCACTCCCTTCTCATGCTAGGTGTAGTCATGCTTCTGTCCCAAGCAGTCCATCAAAAGTATTATTGTCAAGGTCACCCAGGGACCTTCATGCCACTAATCCAATGGATACTTTTAAGTCTGTATCTCTTGATTTCTCTGCATCATGTAACAGTGTATAACCATTATCACTTTCTTAAATTGCTCTCATCCCTTAGCTTCCCTAATAACAAATATTCCAGATTTTTCCTTCTACATTTCCAATATTACTTTTTCATTTGCTCTCATCCTCTTTCTCAATGATTCTAAATTCTTCCTCTTTTTTTTTTTCCCTCCACTCACTCCCTGGGTTATCTCACCCACTCAATTCTCTCTACATGCTGATGTCACTTGGATATGTATATTCAGGCTAAATCTTATTCTAGAGCACATCAAACATTGGACATTTCCAGTGGACATGTCCATTGGACATTTTGTTGGCACTTCAAGTTCAACACACAAAACCAAATTTACCACCTTCCTCCATTAAGTCTATTTTCTCTGGTCTCTTATTTCATCAGTAGCCCACCATGCTTCCAACTGCCAAGGCCAGACACACCCATATATCATCCTGAACTTCTTCCCTCATTCCCCATAACATATCACCAACACATTAGAGCCTTGATATTTCTTAAATTCTCCCACTTCCTTCCAGTGATGGATATTGCTGGCATTGCTGGTTTCATACCTAGCTACTATGCCAATTCAGGTATCCACCCCTTCTCCATGTAGCCCATGTGCCTCAGGATAAATTGATGTTAACCTCTACTCCAGTAGTTAGCCTGAAGAGAGACAGGGCCTCAGCATCATTCCAAACTTTCAACAGTACGTATGGCAAATGGACACAAGCCTGTATGTACCAGGTACTATTGACCATGACAGATAAAGTAGAGATATCGCTGGAGCTGTTTTTATAATATGTGCCCTTCCAGGTTTGTAAATGGTTGAGGGCAGCAGTTAATTTCCATATATACTTCTGTAACGGTCCTTCTTGTAAATGAGGACTGGGTGCAGAAAATCCCTCACCATGCCCAACAATTGAGCCATTAGTAGTGGTGTTGATAGTTTGATTATGAACACACAATTGTAGATTTTGTAATGAATTTTTAAGGCGAGCTGAGCCCATAAGGCTCTAATCAATGACATTTCCATAGGAAGTATTTAAAAGAACTCACTCCATATCCCCTCTACATGTTTCCCAAGTCACCCATCCATCCCATTCTGACAACATACAAGTAGCACAAGACAGAAGCATTGGAGGAGTGCCATCAATTGTAAGATTGGAGCCAGAGAATGGGCTGATAGTAAGAAAATATGTTTGTGCTGGTTCCTGTTTTTAAAAATAGATAGCTATGCTTGAGGCTTACTTTTAAGGCAGTTGTTAACCATTTTAATGTAAGGCATAAGGTTGTTCATGAACAGTGGCCCTTACACTAAATTTGAATTCTGTATAGGATATTCCAGTCCCATATAAGGAGGCTGCATTTTGGCAGTAATTGGCTCCATACACCCATTTTCTTGTCATCCAAGCCCTTTTAATGGATTATAATTCATTTTGGACATAATATTGGCTGCAGCAGGAGAAACATAAGGAACATTAGTATATGCTTCCCATTGACTTAATAGGTCTCTTCCCCCCAGATTAATGGCTCTACCAGTAACATAAGGCTGAATAGTAGCAACCTGGACTCCAGGCTCTTTACATAGAAAAATTTCAACACTCTGCTGGATATCAGTAGCTTGTCCTACACCCATAAAGACTGCGGATACAGGATGAGGTGGCCAATTCTTTATTTTTTTAATATGAAATTTATTGTCAAATTGGTTTTCCTACAATACCCAGTGCTCCTCCCAACAGGTGCCCTCCTCAATGCCCATCACCCACCCTCCTTTCCCTCCCACTCCCCATCAAACCTCAGTTTATTCTCAGTTTTTAAGAGTCTCTTATGGTTTGGCTCTCTCCCTCTCTAACTTTGTTTTTCCTTCCCCTCCCCCATGGTCTTCTGTTAAGTTTCTCAGGATCCGCATAAGAGTGAAAACATATGGTATCTGTCTTTCTCTGTATGACTTATTACACTTAGCATAACACTCTCCAATTCCATCCACGTTGCTACAAAAGGCCATATTTCATTCTTTCTCATTGCCACGTAGTATTCCATTGTCTATAAAAACCACAATTTCTTTATCCATTCATCAGTTGATGAACATTTAGGCTCTTTCCATAATTTGGCTCTTGTTGAAAGTGCTGCTCTAAACATTGGGGTACAAGTGCCCCGATGCATCAGCACCCCTGTATCCCTTGGGTAAATTCCCAGCAGTGCTACTGCTGGGTCATAGAGATCTATTTTTAATTTTTTTGAGGAACCCCCACACTGTTTTCCAGAGTGGCTGCACCAATTTGCATTCCCACCAACAGTGCAAGAGGTTTCCCGTTTCTCCACATCCTCTCCAGCATCTATAGACTCCTGATTTGTTCATTTTAGCCACTCTGGCATGAGGTGGTATCTCAATGTAGTTTTGATTTGTATATCCCTGATGAGGAGTGACATTGAGCATCTTTTCATGTGCCTGTTGACCATCTGGATGTCTTCTTTAGAGAAGTGTCTATTCATGTTTTCTGCCCATTTCTTCACGGCATTATTTGTTTTTCAGGTGTGGAGTTTGGTGAGTTCTTTATAGATTTTGGATACTAGCCCTTTGTCTGATATGTCATTTGCAAACATCTTTTCCCATTCCGTCGGTTGCCTTTTAGTTTTGTTGATTGTTTCCTTTGCAGTGCAGAAGCTTTTTATCTTCGTGAGGTCCCAATAGTTCATTTTTTTAATCATTTTTTTAACGTTGATTTTTGACAGAGACAGATATAGAGTGAGAGTGGGGGAGGAGCAGAGAGAGAGGGAGACACAGGCTCTGAAGCAGGCTCCAGGCTCTGAGCTATCAACACAGAGCCCGACGCAGGGCTCGAACCCACAAACTGCGAGATCATGACCTGAGCTGAAGTCAGATGTTTAACTGACTGAGCCACCCAGGCACCCCCCCAGTAGTTCGTTTTTGCTTTTAATTCCCTTGCCTTTAGAGATGTGTCAAGTAAGAAATTGCTGCAGCTGAGGTCAGAGAGGTTTTTTCCTGCTTTCCCCTCTAGGGTTTTGATGGTTTCCTGTCTCACATTCAGGTCCTTCATCCATTTTGAGTTTATGTTTGTGAATGGTGTAAGAAAGTGGTCTAGTTTCATCCTTCCACATGTTGCTGTCCAGTTCTCCCAGGACCATTTGTTAAACAGACTGTCTTTTTTTCCATTGGATATTCTTTCCTGCTTTGTCAAAGATTAGTTGGCCATACCAAAGTGGCCAATTCTTAGGCCAAAACTTGGAAGCAATGATGGTGACGTTAGCTCCTGAGTCTACCAGGCCAGAAAACGATTTTCCATGAATTGTACGCTCATCTAAGGCCTTCTGTCCTTTAGAAATGTTTGCCAAAATACCTGTTTGCCAGTAGATCCAAACCCTCCCTGCCGTTCTATCGGCGTGGGATTTAAAGCAATGTAAGGCAACAATAATAGTTGAGCAATGCAATCTCCTACCATGAAACGCCAAGGAACAGAAGTACTAATCATTACTAAAATTTCATCCTTAAAATCAGCATCTATGATTCCTAAGTGGACATGAACTCCCTTGGACAAGACTACTTCATCCAATAAGAAGACCAACAGACCCTGAAGGAAGAGGGCCATAAATCCCAATTTTAACCTGATAAATTCCAATGGAGAGTTCCAGGACCAAAGAATCTGGGGCAGGGATATCTAATGCAGCGCTCCCTCGTGTGGCATGGAGGAGGTCATGGACAGATTTGAGTGATAAGTCCCCGTCGCTCATGGGATAACAACGTGGAATCTCATTCCCCATATTGTTTACCTTCGGGCCCTGGGGAGGGCCCATTATCCCCTTCCTCGACCGAGGAGGCAGGGGAGCTCCATTTTTATCGACTTTGGATGTACATTGATTTGCAAAATGATAGCCTTTATTGCATCGGGGGCATAACCTAGGAGGTTTAGTATTTCGTTCTGGTAGGAGAACCAAGGTAGATCCTGGGAATTGTTACGATTCGGCTGTCTACAATCCCTTTTATAATGTCCCAATTTGCCGCAGCGAAAACACTTGGACTGTTTGTAAGGTCCAGTGCCTTGAATAGCCGCTGACAGTAACCCCATTTTATAGGCCTCTGAGCCGATATCTTGATAGGCCTTTAAATAATCAGCTAAATCACCCCCTTGAGACTTCACTGGGCATAAAGCTTGTTGGCATTCCTTATTAGCGTTACCAAAAGACAGCAGCTGTAAGAGGAGATCGGGCAAGCCCGCCCCAGAAACGGTTTTTATAACATCATTTAGCCAACATCCTTTAGCTGAGCGATGAAATCTACATCAGGCTCATTAAGACTCTGTTTAACTTGAACAAAAGAGGGTGTCACCTGTCCCGGGATAGCTATTTTCTCCCAGGCATTAAGGCAGCACAATGTAACTTGCATACTGGTTGATCATCACGCTGAAGCCGAACCTGCATGCCAAACCCTTGTCCGGCCAGTAAATTGTTCTAGGGTAATGGGCACAGGAGCTTTGGCGGCCGCATCACGCCGGACCTGTATCTGTGCTTCATCCCACCAAGTTCTAAATTACAAAAATTCAGAAGCACTTAGGACAGTGCGACCTAGGACCTCCCAGTCCTACGGAATGAGTCACTCTGAATTTCGCTAAACCAGACACCAATCCCAACATATAGGGGGAAGTAACACCGTATTGTATGCAAGCCTGTTTCAAATCCTTAATTACCTTAAAACTTAAAGGAACATCATCAAATTGTTGCCCTCCTGAGTATATTGCTGATCAGGAGGAATTTGGGGAATGTTGACAGGATAAACTGCAGGCATACTAGCCATTAATTCAGTGTCCCTGCAGCCTCAGCTTGTTGAAGCATCTGCATCATGGAGGACACAGGAACTGTGATTCTCCAAGCCGAGGTATCAAAAAATGGGTTTTTTGAATAAGTGGAGCACTTAGTTTCCTCAAAAAGATTGACAGGCCCAGGGCCGTGGGGCAGTGCAGGAGGCAGGGGTGCGGAAGCTTGAGCTGAGACTATCTCTAGGCCATTAACCCGGCACCCCGTAGGTTTCCGTTCCTCCGGTGGTGGGGGTAGGGTCTCCGGTTCCTCATTATCTACAAGCTCATGATCATTTTCAGCCAGTGAGGGGTTGTGAGGACCAATGCTCCCTCCTTCCCCCGATTCTGACTTCAAGGGCTGTAAAGCCAGGGAAATTAAATTACATAAAGACCATATGGAGAGAGGGATGGCTTCTCTTTGTTGATGAGTTTGAGCAAAACACATAAAATCAAATGCCATTGTTTCTGATTCAAAGCATCTTTGCCAGAGGGCGTAAACCAATAACAATGTTTCTTTACTAAATAAAACAAATCCTCAAATGCGAACGTTTCACTTTTATCCCTGAGCTCTTTAGTAACGCCTGCAGGAGCTGAATATATGAGTCATAACTAAATGAGGTGGCATTCCCCATACTTGCCCCACAGAAATCCCAAAGGATGAGCTTCCCCGGCTCAAAGGTTCCCTTCAGTTCCCTCCGCACTTCTTCAGCGGTGTTGCACACTTCGACCTTCAGGCCCCTGTTCCAGCACCAGCTGAAGAGAGACAGGGCCTAAAGGTGCGGTGAGGAGAGAATTACAAAGCAGGGGGCTGACTCTCCAGTAGCCAAAGCACCAGTTCCTGCCTCAAGCCTCTTTTAATTTTGCAATATGTCTGATAACAGCAAGCACATACAACATAGTGTTTGTCATCTTGCCAGGTCATGCACTTGAAGTGTATTCCACGCTGGGTCATGAGTACCTTTGGCGCCAGACAAAACATTCTTATCCCCAGGCCTGGGGCCCACATGATGTCCTTCTGAAGAGAACGTGCAGTCCAAGGTTTTCCGCCTGGGAACGGAACTGCTTTCAATTCCTTGCTGCTCCATCCCTTTCCTTCAGGACATTCTTATGGTGGCTCTGGCTTCTTGTTCTCCAATATTAGCCTATTGGTTAAATATAATCCCATTCCCCTGGATGGTGATTAGTTTAGGAATTGGCATGGAATGCACTTTGGCCAATAAAAGCCATGAAGAGGTTTGCAGAGAATTTTGATTTGCAGGAAATTTCTCCCTAGTCTGGGAATGCTTCAAGAATTGATCTTCTTGCTTCCTTTGTGCATTTCATGTGTATGATATGAGGTTTGAACATGCTGCAGCAATTTTGCTGCTATACCCTAAGAATAAAGTAATGAAATAAAGAAAAGCAACGCCAATAAATTCATTTCTTGCCTGTCCAGACCATGGATTGTCTCTATGACTAGGCCCGTGATACAGATCTAGAGAACTATAGTCTAGAAAGCAATCTAAATATTCCACTATAAAAGTATAAAACCAGCAACATTTGTAAGTAATACAATGGCATCTAAATAAATCAGATCAATTTAAGAATAAACACCCAACAAGATAAATTCAATTAGTCAGTCAGTCAAACTTAGGAGAGACAAAAGTTAAACTGAATTGCTCTAAACTTACTGTACAATCAAACCAAATGTCTTCTAGTGTGTGTCTTGCCCAGGTGACTAAAATGGTGTTTATATTATAATTTATGATCAAAAACAGAACAAAAATTATACATTTCTTTTCTTATTTTCAAACAGACCTCAAATATGTATAAGTAGGTCAATGGCCATCAGTATGTACCTGTCACATAAATGAACAGTATCATCTTTACACAAAGAATGTGGTGACTATATAGAACAACAACAACAACCTGAATAACAGGTTCTTGTGGTAACCAGGGCTGAATGAAAGAATAATTTAGTATAGATTTTAGTTTATATTAGGACAAAATTCTGAACCAAGAGATTAAAAACAAGTTTGGGTACGTGGACAAGCACCTCAGAATGAGAGGAGACTGAATTTGGAAAGTGATTTTTAAAAAGTCTTTATATCAGGGCACCTGGGTGGCTCAGTTGGTTAAGTGTCCAATTTCAGCTAAGGTCATGATCTCATCGTTCATGAGTTTGAGCCCCGCATCCGGCTCTGTGCAGACTGCTCGCAGCCTGGAGCCTGCTTCTGATTCTGTATCTCCCTCTCTCTCTGCCCTCCACCACTCACAGTCTCTCTCTCTCTCTCTCTCTGTCTCTCAAAAAAAAAACCATTTTTTAAAAAGTTTTTGTGGGGGTGCCTGAGTGGCTCAGTCAGTTGAGCCTCCGACTTCGGCTCAGGTCGTGATCTCACAGCTTGTGAGTTTGGGCCCCGTGTGGGGCTCTGTGCTAACAGCTCGGAGCCTGGAGCCTGCTTCAGATTCTGTGTCTCCCTCTCCCTCTGCCCCTTCACCACTCATACTCTGTGTGTGTGTGTGTGTGTGTGTGTCTCTCTCTCTTTCAAAAATAAACAAACATTAAACAATTTTTAATTAAAAAAAAGAGTCTTTGTATCAATTCTGTGTATCAATTCTATGTACCTACCAAGCATCGAGTTTTTACCAGCAGACTGGAATCACCGTTGCTTCTAGAACTATATTCATTACTGAATTTTAGTAGACTGTATTCAGCCTTTGCTTATACAGTCACACAAATTGAAGAAATGAAGTACAGAATGAGATAAGACAAGGGACCTATTGGCCTTTATAACACATTAGATGCCACGTTTGATGTGTCCTTCATAGTGTTGGACTGAAATGTAAACATACAAGTGTTCAAACAAGACACTTCCCAAATGTCTCCCACGTTCTGAAGGCAGCAAGGGAAGTGAACTAGCTTGCAACCATCTAGAAGACAGTCATCTATTCACATTGAAGGACACTATCCTTTCTTTAAATTCCAACCATCACATCCCCCTTCTCTCAAAAAGTTTGCATTGTTTACACCATGGGAAATGGTGTGGGAATAACAGATGTTGAAAATAAGAACACTCTAATCTCCGAAGAGAAATCTCAAAATTTGGGATATTGGTGTGGGGTATGGCTGAGTGATTCAGAATCCATGAAGTGCTGAATTTCAGGGCAATTGGATGTCATTGTAGTTAAGCTGGTTCTAGAATTATGATGCTTAAGTATTAGATGGGTCATTGGTATGGGTCCAGAAGTGTCTGTTCTGATGGCAGGGGGTACAGCAAAGAGGAAACAGTGAGCCAGTGGAACAGTGTGGTGATTTTCACAAGATTACAAAGGTAGGTTATAGACATTGTCTGTCGCCTTCTTGTTACCCATTTACTTGTTTTCCTTGCCAAGAGAGCCTCAACTTTGTTCAGAATTATGGTGGCCTCATGATCAGGTTCATGATTGGTCTAACCCTTAAACCTAGGTTGGCCTAGTTCTGGGTGGTAAGATGCAATAAGAAGTCTATTGAGGAAGGGTTTTCTGGAAATATTTTGCTGTTTTGATGGTAGGAAAAAATTGTGCTGGTGACTCCTATTTTCCTTGGAGCTATGAGAGCCATCTCTTGATCATGGGGAAATGGCCAAGAAAATAATAGACTCTAGCTCTAGTATGAAATTATTATCTCCTTACTTCCAGATGACTTGTTTGGGAGAAAATAATCTATTTAAGCCATTGTTAGTCAGACGTTATTGCTGAAAACAATCTTTACTGATACAACTAACATTATAGTAACAATTTTCAGATTCCTTAATTCATTGTTGGTTAATTTATTAGTTTTCTAGGGCTGCAGATTGGGTGGCCTAGACAACAGAAACTTATTTTCTCACAGTTCTGAGGGCCAGAAGTCTGAGATCAAGGTGCCAACAGGGTTGGTTTTTTTTTTCTGAAATCCTCTTGTCTGCTTCATGGATGTCTATCTTCTGCTAGTGTCTTAAAGTTTATTTATTTTTGAGAGAAAGAGTGTGTGTGCAGGGGAGGGGCAGAGAGAAACACAAAGAATCCCAAACAGGCTCCGCACTGTCAGCGCAGAGCCCATTGTGGGGCTCGAACTCATGAACTGTGAGATCATGACCTGAGCCTAAATCAAGAGTCAGACACTTAACCGACTGAGCCACCCATATGCCCCATATCTTCTCCTAGTGTCTTCACATGGTCTTCCTTCTGTGTGTGTGTGTGTCCAATTTTCCTCTTGTTATAAAGACACCAGTCATGTTGTGTTAGGGCCTACACCAAGGACATCATTTTATCTTAATTACCTCTTTAAAGACCTTACCTCCAAATATAGTCACATTCTGAGGTATGGGGATTGGACCTTAACATATGAATTTGGTGGGGGGGGGGCGGGGAGAATAGTATTCAGTCCATAGTAGACAACTACAACAAACATTTAATATTTATGGTTCTCAGACTCTTTCAAATGACTGTTGGACAACCACAGCATAGGGTCTTTAAGGAGATTATATTTGTCACTTTTTTCTACTCATTCATTCAACAAATAATTAAATGTGACTGGTGTTATAATAGATGCTGGAGGTGAATGCAAGGGAAACTAAGAGAAGTTTCCTTCTCTTTAATACTGTATAGATAGTCGAATGTGTGGACTAGAATTGGAAGGAATTCCAAAAGTCATCCAGACAGGGCTGTAAAATGTAAGAGTTGGAAGGACCTGGCCTGTTGTCTTGTTCAAGTTCTCCATTTTATATTTGGGAAGTCAGCAGCCTTCTTATATTTCAGAACCCACTTTACAAACCCAGGCAAGTGGGTTCTCTCTAGTCAAAGAATCTGCTTAAAATATCCCAATAAACCCAGTTAAAGAGTCTTAGGATTAGTGGGGGTAAAATGACATTTCATGAGCACTTACTGTTATCTAGGCACGATGCTATGAACTCTCATGGGGGACAAGCCCACTTCATGTGAGCCCCACTTTGGGTAAAACACAAATCCTGGTTTGGGTGAGCCCCACCTCTCTCTCTCTCTTTGCCCCTCCTGGGATTCTATCTCTCTCTCTCTTTGCCCCTTGCTCACTTATGCCCTCTCATCTCTTAAAGGAAAAAAAAAAAAGAGTACACTTATGATGACCACTGAGTAATGTATATAATTGGTGGGTATATTGGGGCACCTAGGTGGCTCAGTCAGTTGAGTGTCCAACCTCAGTTCAGGTCATGATCTCACAGTTCATAAGTTTGAGCCCCACGTCGGACTCTGTGCTTACAGCTCAGAGCCTGGAGCCTGCTTCAGATTCTGTCTCTCTCTCTCTCTCTCTGCCCCTCCCCAGCTCATGCTCTCTCTCTCTCTCTCTCTCAAAAATAAACAGTAAAAACAATTTTTAATAAAAAATTTTAAAAAAAGAATTGGTGAGCATATGGTACACTTGAAACTAATACAACACTATGCATTAATTATATTGGAATTAAATAAATAATAAATAAATTTTCTAATTAAAAAAAAAAAAGAATCCTTGGTTTTGGTCCTGGTTCTGCTACTAGCCATTTTATGGCCTTTAACGAATACCTTAAATTCTGGCCTTAGTTTCTTATGCCTACTTACCAGTATGTGGGCAAGAGTCATACTTTAAGAAACATAACTGAAGCACTAGTGAGCCAAGAACTAATTTCCTGAGCTAACTCTTGCTAATGTACTAACAAAAAAGATCAGGCATCTCTCAGAACCCTAAATAACAGATGTATTGTAATGAGGCTTTTCTGGAAATAATGCCCCACCTTTGTCACCTAAACCATATAAGGAGGGAACAGTGGCACCATGGCAAGCTGGTGAAGAAGATATATTTACTTAGGCAGGGCCTTTCAACATCCTCAAATTATATTATGTGAACAATGCTGGTTGACACAAAGCAGTCTCCATCTGGCATACAATGTGCTCAGTAACATAGCATGTATTACTGACAAACACAATGACAAGTGTCTCTATTTTCTATTTCTAATACATTTTCAGGGTGATTTTTATTTTCTGAGATTTTCCTCTATTTTCCAGATGTTATCTTTACAACTGAAAAGAAACACATCATTAAACTGGTGATAGTATCATTACATTAATATATATCTCAAAAACATGAACTAATTAGCAGTCAAAAAATGTAAAATATCAATAATAATTTTTCTAAAATCTAAATATGTATTAACTATGGACTGAAGAATATCAGGAGACCTCAGAGTACTGACAATCAATTCATAAATATTGTTTATTTCACTTAAGAAAGTATGAAAGATGATAGGGCACCTTGGTGCTCAGTTGGTTGATCATCTGACTTCGGCTCAGGTCATGATATCATGGTTCAAGAGTCTGAGTCCCACATTGGGCTCGCTGCTGACAGCGCGGAGCCTGCTTTGAATCCTCTGTGCCCTTCTTTTTCTGCCCCTTCCCCACTTATGCTCTCTCTCTCTCTCTCTCTCAAAAATAAATAAACCTTAAAAAAAAAAAGGAAAGTATGGTACGCCTGGGTGGCTCAGTCGGTTAAGCATCTGACTTCAGCTCAGGTCATGATTTCACGGTCCATGAGTTCAAGCCCCATGTTGGGCTCTGTGCTGAAAGCTCAGAGCCTGGAGCCTGGGTCAGATTTTGTGTCCAGCCCCCCCGCCCCTCCCTTACTCATGCTCTCTCTCTCTCTCTCTCTCTCAAAAATAAATAAATGTGAAAAAAATCAAAAAGAAAGTATGAAAGATGGTAAATATATTTTGGGGATTTCAGTGCTCACTGTAACTAGTAGAATAAGAAATAAAATAATTTTTCCCTTTAGAGGAACAAGAACAGAGCTACTATATGGTCAAGGACATTATGCCCGTCTATGTCATCTCAGAGAATAAAATTCTTGCACAAATGATATCCAGAAAGACAGCTGGCAGTGAACTGGAACTGAGTGAGGTATTTGGTTGCTAGGCAGCCTGGGGACACTGTTAAGGATGCACTGTCTCCCTGAGGATTCCATGCTGCTCTACCTGACCTACAATTTATGGACAGTGTTACTCAACCTAATGCTAAGAGAGAACAGGATGAGGGATGGAGGATCAAAAGGAAGAAAGGTCCTTTTGGTGTCAAATGTGGGAAAGACAGAATTCTACTGTAACAACAATTCTTCTGTAGCTATTCATACAGTTCATTCCTAGAATATAACTATTTCTTGCTGTGTTTCTCTGAACAACTTCTACAGGATTGGAGTGAACAGTATAGCTGGTTAACCTGCTATTTTATGGCAAGTTATTTTCCTTTGGGTTATTAATCAAAATAGAGTTTACCATAAATTTCTCTTAAGTCTGGAAAATACTTTGCCGTGCATGAAGGTGAAGTAATGTGGGTCTTTAAAAGCACTGTATACTTCGGGACTATATATATAGTCCACACACACACACATACACATTTATATATGGTACATGTGTGCATGTGAGCCCCTAAGCCCACTGTAGAGAAGGCACATGAAATGAAAACATTTGAGTTTTTCCTCTCACCCCAAGACTTAGTGAGTCAGGAATGCTAAAGGGGAAAAAAATCCCAGTAACTTTATTTATTTAATTATTTGTAGAGATGATGCTGTTTACCCTCAGTCATGAGGAACAAAATTTGAAAAGAGTGGGAGATCAGAGGATTTCAAAAAGAACAGGATGATTTAGCACAAGAAGCAAGTTAGCTATAAGCACATAATTAGGGTGCCTCAGGAAGTTACCATGAATGGCAAGTAGAAATGACTGTCAATGGAGCAGAAAGGGTACCATCCAACCTGGAGAGCTAAGCACCAAAGATCTATGTTAAAAGAACATGGCCAACTGCAGAGCCAATCTGTAGGGACTCCCATAAACCAAAAATGGGACAATTTGAACAACAGCAAGAATAAGAACTGCAATAAATTTAAACTCATCAACTATTTTTATTTTTTTTATAAGTTTTTAAATGTTTATTTATTTATTTATTTGGGGGGTGGAGAGAGAGAGAGAGCAGGGGAGGAGCAGAGACAGAAGGCGAGAGAGAGAGAATCCCAACCAGGCTCTGCACGGACAGTGAAGAGCCCAATGTGGGGCTCAAACCCACAAACGGTGAGATCTGAGCCATTGATCTGAGCAGCCAATCAAGAGTTGGATGCTTAATCAACTGAGCCACCCAGACACCCCTCATCAACTATTTTTAAATCCATGCATATTAAATAGTTACAAGAAGAAAAATATTTAACTGGTCAATCTGGGAGGATTATTTTGAAGTCTATTGCTTTGAAAACTAGCAAGTAAAGTGCAAATCGAAGTCTTATCTTCAGGGTAACAAAATAGTTAATGAGAGGAAATTTCTCCTTGAAGAATTATTTCAGTTAATAAGTTGAAGAACGATAGAATCAGAATATCACCATTTTGCAACTAAGGATCTAGGCAATGATCATCAGTGATTGCTCACATCACAAGGCAACAGATTTTATATATCTCCTGGTAGAAGTACATAGCATCCCTTATCAAGTACTCCTCACACACACACATGCATGCACACAAACAAATGTAACTAGTAATTTATAGCAAGCAGAAAGGGAAAAGAAATATGGTAAATGGGACACAATCAGAAAAATCCAACTGTAAGAAACTGTTTAGGATAAATGACTCCATTTCTCTAATAAGTGAAAGGAAAAAGGAATAGATGGCAGGGGAGACCTTTAGATTAAGAAACTTAAGAGACATATAAATCCAGAAGGAGGGCAGGGCAGCATGGAACTTTTCTTTTGCATCCCTCATCCCTAAAATGCAGCCAAATCAACACTGAACCATCTTGCACAGCTAGAAAACTGATATGAGGATCAACACAACAATCTGCACAACTTGAACTACAGAACTTGGCAGGTACATGGTGCAGAGAGGTGAACTTGGGGAGAGAGAAACTGTTGAGGGTAGGGAGCTGTTTTTGCCTGTGGAGAGAGAATGGAAACAGAAGAAGAGTCCAGGAAAAGCATTGCTCTATGCCCCCTGAGAGCAGCTGGAGAGAAAGAGAGTGGAGTGAGCAAAAAAGGAAGAATGGAGAAAGGGACTACAAGGGACTGAACAAAAAAGGGGGGGGAGGATAAAGGAGACAGTCTAAATTCCACTAAGACGCCATAAAAAGGGGAGTTCAGAGTCTGAAACTCCGCAGTTTGATACCTGGAGGAGTTCTAGTGGGAAGAGCAAAGCCCAACAGCAGACAGCAAGGTCCGAGGAGTCCTCAGGCCACATGGGGAATGGCTTTTTCCCTGCTGGGAGGACATTTGATAGAGGCAGTATAGTCTCCTCCAGCAGACCCCAGAGAACAGCCACTTTCACTGGTGTTGAAACAAGGACATTAAGGGTTCACTGAAGCTTGGAGCCAGATGGGCATTGTGATTTACCATAATCCCTGAAACGCTGCTGCTACACAATCCCCTAAACTTTTTCTGGGGCAGGCTGGCACCAGCTGCAGTTTCTGTGCATCTGTGGCAGCACAGTCTTGCAAACATTCCTGGGGGCGGGCCGGCCTCCGGCCACTGCTCAGCAAACCCTCCCTCAGAGGGTCTGAGCAGGTCAAAGCCACAGGGCACTCAGAAGTGAGGTTTGGAAACACAGTCCCATCTGAGATAAAACTCAGGAGGGAGGTGACACCTGGCAGGCTGACAGCTTGGTCATGGACAGTGTAGAAGCAGGGAGTGGATGGAAGCCAGACACAAAGGAGGGGTGCTTGATTTCCAGTCTGTGAGAGCACAGAGTTCTGATACTAGAGACTGGGTAGCTCGGTGATGCCATTTTCACCCCTCCCACGCATGCGCATGCACATGTATACCTACATAATGATCCAGTCCAATTAACTAAGCAGCTCCATCTAGTGGAGAATGGAGCTGCTGAACCAAGACCCACCCAAATGGGCCATAGCGCTCTAGTGGAATACCACAAATCTCTCTGCCTACTTAGTTTACATACTATAAAGTGCTCCATAGTTTGACTTCTAGGGGAAACTGGACATAATTTCAATTGTATTTCATTCTGTTCATGGGTCTATCTATTCAATTTTTTTTCTTTTTCTTTTCTTATTCTTGAATACAGAAAGAGAAAAAAATTATTTTTATTTTCTGTTTCTATGAAAAAGATTTTTCTACAATATTTTTTACTTTTTTGTAAATTTTTTAGTTCTATTTTACGTTCATCATTTCATTTGATTCTATTTTATTGCATTCATTTTTTTTTAATTTCTAACATTTTCCTTTTTTTTATCTTTTTTCTTTCTTTTCCATTCTTTCCCTTTTTTCTCTAATCTATCAAACATCCTTCAAACCAGACTGAAATATACCTAGGAGCTAGCATCCTTTATTTGATTTTTTTGTGTTGTTTTTATTTTTATTTATTTTCACTTTTATTTTATTAATTCTTTTTCTTCCTTCAAAATTACAAAACAAAGGAATACACCCCAAAAGAAAGAACAGGAAGAAAGGACAGCCAGGGACTTAATCAACACAGATACAAGCAAGATGTCTGAACCAGAATTTAGAATCACAATAATAAGAATACTAGCTGGGGTTGAAAAAAGCATAGAATCCCTTTCTGTGGAGATAAAAGAGGTAAAATCTAGTCAGGACAAAATTTAAAATGCTATAACTGAGCTGCAATCTCAAATGTCTGCCATGGCAGCAAGGATGGATGAAGCAGAGTAGTGAATCAGTGATATAGAAGACAAACTTATGGAGAATAATGAAGCAGAAAAAAAGAGGGAAACTAAGGCAAAAGAGCACGATATGAGCATTAGAGAACACAGTGACTCATGAAAAAGGAATACATCCAAATCATAGGGGTCCCAAGAGATGAAGTAGAGAAAAATGAGTAGAAGGTTTTTGTGAGCAAATCATAGTGGAAAACTTTCCTAACCTGGGGAAAGACACAGACATCAAAATCAAGGAAGCACATAAAACTCCCATTAGATTCAACAAAAACCAACCATCAACAAGGCATATCATAGTCAAATTCACAAAATTCTCAGGCAAGGAAAGAATCGTTAAATGACAAGGGGAAAAACGTACTTAACCTACAAGGGAAGACAGATAAGGTTTGCAGCAGACCTATCCACAGAAATTGGCAAGCCAGAAAGGAGTGGCAGGATATATTCAATGTGCTGAATCAGAAAAAATATGCAGCCAAGAATTCTTTATCCAGCAAGGCTGTCATTCAAAATAGAAGGAGAGGTAAAAAGTTTTCCAGATGAACAAAAACTAAAGGAATTCATGACCACTAAACCAGCACTGCAAGAAACTTTAAGGGGGACTCAGAGGGAAGAAAAGAAGAAAATAACAAAAAAGACCAAAAGCAAGTAAGATCAGAAAGGACCAGAGAACACCACCAGAAACTCCAACTCTACAAGCAACACAATGGCAATAAATTCATATCTTTCAGTATTCACTCTAAATGTCAATGGACTCAAGGCTCCGATCAAAAGACATAGGGTAACAGAATGGGTAAGAAAACAAGATCCATCTATATTCTGTTTACAAGAGACCCACTATAGACCTACAGACACTTTCAGATTGAAGGTAAGGGGATGGAGAGCCATCTATCATGCTAATGATCACCAAAAGAAAGCCGGAGTAGCCATACTGATATCAGATAATCTAGATTTTAAAATAAAGACTGTAAAAAGAGATGAAGAATGGCATTATATCATAATTAAGGGGTCTATCTACCAAGAAGACCTAACAATTGGAAACATGTATTCTCCAAACATGGAAGCAACCAAATATATAAATCAGTCACAAACATAGAGAAACTCATTGATAATAATACCATAATAATAGGGGATTTCAACACCCCACTTACAGCAATGGACAGATAATCTAAGCAAAAAATCAATGAGGAAACAATGGCTTTGAATGACACACTGCACTGGATGGACTTAACATACATATTAGGAATATTCCATCCCAAAGCAGCAGGATACACATTCTTCTTCAGTGCACATGGAACATTCTCCAGAATAGATCACATACTGGGACACAAATCAGCCCTCAACAAGTACAAAAAGATCAGGACATAGCGTGCATATATTCAGACCACAGAGCTATGAAACTCGAAATCAACCACAAGAAAAAATTTGGAAAGATAACATACTTGGAGACCAAAGACCATCCTACTAAAGAATGAATGGACTAACCAAGAAGTTAAAGAGGAAATTAAAAAGTATATGGAAGCCAATGAAAATGATAACACCACAGCCCAAAACCTCTGGAACACAGCCAAGGTGGTCATAAGAGGGAAGTATATAGCAACCCAGGCCTTCCTAAAGAAGGAAGAAAGGTCTCAGATACACAACCTAACTTTATACCCTAAAGAGCTGGAAAAGAGCAGCAAATAAAACCCCAAAACAGCAGAAGACAGGAAATAATAAAGATTAGAACAGAGATCAATGCTATCAAAGCCAAAAACAAACAAAAAAACCCCCAGTAGAACAGATCAATGACACCAGGAGCTGGTTCTTTGAAAAAATCAACAAAATTGATAAACCCCTAGCCAGTTTGATCAACAAGAGAATATTATGGGCAATTATATGCCAATAAAATGGGCAATGTGGAAAAAATGGACAAATTCCTAGAAGCATATAAACTACCAAAACTGAAATAAGAAGAAATAGAAAATTTTGAACAGACCCATAACCAGTAAATAAATTGAATTAATAACCAAAATTCTGCTGAAAAACAAGAGTTCAGGGGAAGATGGCTTTCCAGGGGACTTCTACCAAACATTTAAAGAAGATTTGACACCTATTCTTTTGACACTGTTCCAAAAAAATAGAAATGGAGGGGAAACTCCCAAACATATTCTATAAAGCCAGCATTACCTTAATTCCAAAATCAGACAAAGACCCCAATAAAAAGGAGAACTACAGACCAATTTCCCTGATGAACATGGATGCAAAAATCCTCAACAAGACATGAGCCAAACGGATCCAACAATACATTAAAAGAATTATTCACCAGGACCAAGTGGGATTTATACCTGGGATGCAGGGCTGGTTCAATAACTGCAAAATAATCAATGTGATACATCACATGAATAAAAGAAAGGACAAGAACCACATGATCCTCTCAATAGATGCAGAGAAAGCATTTGACAAAATACAGCATTCTTTCTTGAAAAAAAAAACCCTCAAGAATGTAGGCATAGAAGGATCATACCTCAAGATCATAAAATCCATATATGAAAGACCCAATGCTAGTATCATCCTCAATGGGGAAACACTGAGAGCTTTTCCCCTACAGTCAGGAACATGACAGGGATGCCCACTCTCGTCACCGTTATTCATCATAGTATTGGAAGTCTTAGCCTCAGCAATCAAACAACACAAAGGAATAAAAGGCATCCAAATCAGTGAGGAGGAAGTCAAACTTTCACTCTTCACAGACAACATAATACTCTATATGAAAAACCCAAAAGATTCCACCAAAAACTGCTAGAACTGATCCATGAATACAGCAAAGTCGCAGGATATAAAATCAATGCACAGAAATCGGTTGCATTCCTATACACCAATAATGAACCAGCAGAAAGATAAATCAGGGAATCAATCCCACTCATAATTGCACCAAAAACCATAAGACACTTAGGGATAAATATAAGCAAAGAGGTGAAAAATCTATACACTGAAAACTACAGAAAGCTTATGAATGAAATTGAAGAAGACACAAAAAAATGGAAAAATATTCCATGTTCATGGATTGGAAGAATATTGTTAAAATGTCAATACTACATATTCAATGCCATACCTATCAAAATAACACCAGCATCTTCACAGAGCTACAACAAACAATCCTAAAATTTGTATGGAACCAGAAAAGACCTTGAACACCCAAAGCAATCTTGAAAAAGAAAACCAAAGCAGGAGGCATCACAATCCCAGAATTCAAGCTGTACTACAAAGCTGTAATCGTCAAGACAGGATGGTACTGGAACAAAAACAGACACTCAGATCAATGGAACAGAATAGAGAACCCAGAAATGGACCCACAAACGTATGGCCAACTAATCTTTGACAAAGCAGGAAAGAATACTCAGTGGAATAAAGCAAATGCTGCTGGGAAAACTGGACAGCGACATACAGAAGAATGAACCTAGACTACTTTCTTACACTATACACAAAAATAAACTCAAAATGGATGAAAGACCTAAATGTAAGAGAGGAAGCCATCAAAATCCTCAAGGAGAAGACAGGCAAAACCTCTTTGACCTCAGCTGCAGCAACTTCTTATCTAATGTCTCCAGAGGCAAGGGAAACAAAAGTAAAAATGAACTATTGGGACCTCATCAAGATAAAAAGCTTCTGCACAGCAAAGGAAACAATCAGCAAAACTAAAAGGCAATCAATGGAATGCGAGAAGATATCTGCAAATGACCTATCAGATAAAGGGTTAGTATCCAAAATCTATAAAGAATTTATCAAACTCAACATCAAAACAAAACCAAACCAAACAAATAATCCTGTGAAGAAATGGGCAAAAGACATGAATAGACATTTCTCCAAAGAAGCCATCCAGACAACCAACAGACACATAAAAAAATGCTGAACATCACTCATTATCAGGGAAATACAAATCAAAACCACAATGAGATACTACCTGCAACACCACATGTTGGCAAGGAAGCAGAGAAAGAGGATCTCTTTTCCACTGCTGGTAAGAATGCAAACTGTGCAGTCACTCCGGGAGACAGTATGGAGGTTCCTCAAAAAATTAAAAATAGAACTACCCTAGGATCCAGCAATTGCACTCCTAGGTATTTATCCAAGGGATACAGGTATGCTGTTTTGAAGGGGCACATGCACCCCAATGTTTGTAGTAGCACTAGCAACAATAGCCAAAGTATGGAAAGAGCCCAAATGTCCATCCATGGATGAATGGATAAAGAAGAGGTGGTATATATATATACAATGGAGTATTACCCGGCAATCAAAAAGAATGAAATCTTGCCATTTGCAACTACATGGATGGAACTAGAGGGTATTATGCTAAGTGAAATTAGCCAATCAGAGAAAGACAAACACCATATGACTTCACTCATAAGAGGAATTTAAGATACAAAACAGATGAACATAGGGAAGGGAAGCAAAAATAATATAAAAACAAGGAAGGGGGGACAAAACATAAGAGACTCTCAAATATAGAGAAAAAACTGAGGGCT